>NW_026728221.1:0-227500 GCF_030684315.1 Stegostoma tigrinum | reverse complement strand
GGGAAGGATTTAGACTCCCGGATCTGAAGGAAAACTTGCGGGGATGGTGTATCCTCTACAAGTGGGCTGGTCTGCAGCTGAACCGGAAAGGAGCCAAAATCTTTGCACAAGGGTTTGCTAATGTTGTGAGGAATTTCGGCTGTGGACCTCCAAGCAGTGGGCAATTGCAGGTAATTCACTGAGAGGTGAGAAGGAATAAAATAAAAATTATATCAGGGGAGTTCAACTGCACAACGCGAATTGAGATAACATAAAAGGTTGACTTGGGAAATAATTCTTGAAATACATTTGAGAGATTATTTAACATCAACACGTAGACGGGCTTGTAAGGGACAGTGCAATAGAACATAGAACATAGAACAGTACAGCACAGAACAGGCCCTTCAGCCCACAATGTTGTGCCGACCATTGATCCTCATGTATGCACCCTCAAACTTCTGTGACCATATACATGTCCAGCGGTCTCTTAAATGACCCCAATGACCTTGCTTCCACAACTGCTGCTGGCAACGCATTCCATGCTCTCACAACTCTCTGCGTAAAGAACCTGCCTCTGACATCCCCTCTATACTTTCCACCAACCAGCTTAAAACTATGACCTCTCGTGCTAGCCATTTCTGCCCTGGGAAATAGTCTCTGGCTATCAACTCTATCTATGCCTCTCATTATCTTGTATACCTCAATTAGATCCCCTCTCCTCCTCCTTTTCTCCAATGAAAAGAGACCGAGCTCAGTCAACCTCTCTTCATAAGATAAGCCCTCCAGTCCAGGCAGCATCCTGGTAAACCTCCTCTGAACCCTCTCCAAAGCATCCACATCTTTCCTATAATAGGGCGCCCAGAACTGGACGCAGTATTCCAAGTACTGGACGCAGTATTCCAATGCTGGACCTATTTCTGGGACACAAAGCCAGTGTTCAAGGTGACAGTGGCTAAGTGCTTTAGCGATAGTGACCATGACAACAGACTTTTCAACATATGTTACGGGAAAGGAGAATGTCAGTCTGTTAAAACAACCAAGTGTCTTTGGTTTGGGAAGAGGCATATTTTATTTAAACAAGGCAGGATCTGGGTAAAATATTTTGTGAAGTTACTTGAGGGCGAATCTGCAGCAGAATAGTCGGATACGTCCAGGAAAGGAACTGGGAGAGTAAAGGCCATTCCATTTTGGGTGAAATTTATCATCGACAAGCCTGGAAAACCCTGGATCTTGAGGAATGTTCAGGACATGTTTACGACAAGTGCGAAGGAAGCAAATGAATGGATGACTAGTGGCGTATAAAAACGAAGTGTGAAGAAACGGTGGTGGCCAATATTGGAGAGAATATCAAGATATTCCACAGGTACATGAAGCAGGAGAATAACCAGGGAAAGAGTAGCGCCAATTAGAAACCGGGGTGTACACGGGGTGAGGGAGCAATCTGTGTTCGGAACTGAAGGGCATTGATACAGTAGACAAGTCCCTCCCATCGGCTCTCCCTTCAAGGAGAAGCATTCATGTCTATAAAGCAGGAAGATGCAGTGTGAAAGTGAAATTTTTGGCTGGTTTAGAAGTGAACAAATCCCCACGCCCAGATGTGTTGTTTCCAAGACTGCTGTGGGAGAAGAGAAAGAAAATCTCTTCAGAGATAGTAGCAACTGCAGATGCCGGAGAATCTGAGGTAAGGAGGTGTAGAGCTGGATGAGCGCAGCAGGCCAAGCAGCATCAGAGGAACAGGACGGCTGATGTTTTGAATCTGGACCCTTCTTCAGAAATGGGGCAGGGGAAGGGGATTCTGAAATAAATAGGGAGAGAAGTGGAGGCGTTTCGAAGATAGGTGGAGAGGAGATAGACAGTTCAAAGAGGCGGGGATGGAACCACTGAAGAAGAGTGCAGGTGGGGAGTTAGAACATAGAGCAATACAGTGCAGAACAGGCCCTTTGGTCCTTGATGTTGCGCTGACCTGTGAACTAATCGAAGCCCATCCCCCGACACTATCCCTTCATCATCCATATGCTTATCCAAGGACTGTTTAAATGCCCCTAATGTGGCTGATTTAACTACATTGGCAGGCAGGGCGTTCCATGCCCTTACCACTCTCTGAGGAAAGAACCTGCCTCTGACAGCTGTCTTAAATCTATCACCCCTCAATTTGTAGCTATGCCCCCTCAACCAGCTGATGTCATCGTCCTCGGAAAAAGACTCTCACTCTCCACCCTATCTAATCCTCTGATCATCTTGTATGTGTTTCTTGAATCCCCTCTTAGTCTTCTCCTCTCCAATGAGAACTGACCAAGCCCCTCAGCCTTTCTTCATAAGGCCTTTGCTCCAGACCAGGCAACATCCTGGTAAATCTCCTCTGCACCTTTTCCAATGCTTCCACATCCTTCCTGTAATGGGGCGACCAGAACTGCACGCAATATTCCAAAATGAGACCGCACTAGCATTTTGTACAGTTGCAGTGTGACATCTTGGCTCCAGAACTCATTCCCTCTCCCAATGAAACCTAACGCACTGTAAGCCCTCTTAACAGCACCATCAACCTGGGTGGCAACTTTCAGGGATCTATGTACATAGACACCAAGATCCCTCTGCACATCCACACTGCCCAGAATCTTTGCATTGACCCAGTATTCTGCCTTCCTATTATTCTTCCCAAAGTGAATCACCTCACATTTATCCACATTGAACTCCATTTGCCACCTTTCAGCCCAATTCTGCCGTTTATCCAAGTCTCCCTGCAACCTGCGACGTTCTTCCACACTGCCCACCACTCCACCAACTTCAGTGTCACCTGCAAACTGAGTAATCCATCCACCTGTGCCTGCATCCAAATCATTTATAAAAATGACAAACAGCAGTGGTCCCAAAACAAATCCTTGTGCACACCACGAGCGAATTGACTCCAGGCTGAATATTTTCCATCAACCACCACTAGTTGCCTTCTTACAGAAAGCCAGTTTCTCATCCAAACTGCTAAATGTCCCTCAATCCCATGCGTCCATATTTGCTCCAATAGCCGACCACGTGGAACCTTATCAAAGGCTTTCCTGAAGACCGTGTACACCACGTCAACGGCCCTTCCCTCGTCCACATGCTTGGTCACCTTCTGAAAACTCAGTGAGGTTTGTGAGACACGACCTGCCCTTGACGAATCCATGTTGACGATCTCCAATCAAATTGGTGCTTGCTTGATGTTTAGAAATCCTAAATCTCTTCTCATCCTTTGCAAAACTTTTCCGACAACAGACGTAAGGCTCACTGGTCTATAATCACCTGGGTCATCTCTCCTGCCCTTCTTGAACAAGGGCACAACATTTGCAGCCCTCTGGTACTAAATCTGTAGAAAATGAGGACTCAAAGATCAAGGCCAAAGATCAAGAGGATAGGAGATGGTGGTGGGGCTTGATGTGGGAGGAGGGGATAGGAGGGAGAAAAGACAGGTTCGGGAGGCGGGGATGAGCTGGGCTGGTTTTGGGATGCAGTTGTGGGGAGGGGTGATTTTGAAGCTTGTGAAGTCCACATTGATAGCATTGGGCTGCAGGGTTCCCAAGCAGAATATGAAGTGCCCTTCCTGCAACCTTCGGGTGGCATCATTGCGGCACTGCAGGAGGCCCAGCATGGACATGTCATCTGAGGACTGCGAGGGAGAGTTGCTTAGTGTGAAGTGAGCATAGGTGATGTGCAAAGCGGTCCCCAAGCCTCCGCTTGGTTTCCGTGATGTTGAGGAGGCCACAATGGGAACAGCGGATGCAGCTACCACATTAGTGGCGCCGATACAGTCATCAATGTAATGGAGGAAGAGGTGGGGTTTAGGGCCAGTGTAGGTATGGAAGAGGGATCGTTCCATGTAACCTACAAAGAGGCAGGCATAGCTTGGGCCCATGTGGATACCCTGGCCACCCACTTTGTCTGTAGGAGGTGGGAGGATTTGAAAGAGAAGTTTTAGTTTTCAAGGACCGCAACTCCACCACCCCCCCCCCCCGCCCCCCACCCCCCGCAGTGGTCGAAAACACCCTCGACCGGGTCACCCGCATTTCCCACAACTCACCCCTCACCCCTTCTGCCATCTGCACTCTGACCCCACCACCAAAGACATTTTTTCCCTCCCCACCCTTAGGTGACTCCCTTATGCACTCCACACTCCCCCCCAGCACCCCGTACACGCGGCACTTGTTCCTGCAACTGCAGGAAGTGCTTCACCTGTCTCGATACCTCCCCCCTCACCCCCATCCCAGGCCCCAAGAAGAAATTCCACATCAAGCAGATGTTCACCTGCACATCTGCTAATGTGATATACTGTATTCGCTGTTCCCATTGTGGCCCCCTCTACATCGGGGAAACCAAGCGGAGGCTTCGGGACCTTTGCAAGTCACCGATGCACGAAAGAACTGCACCTACCAGTCGCGAACCGTTTCACCTCTCCCTCCCAATACTCAGATTACATGTCCATCCTGGGTCTCCTGCAGTGCCACCTGAAGATTGCAGGAGCAGCGCCTCATATTCCGCTTGGGAACCCCGCAGCTCAGTGGTATCAATGTGGACTTCACAAGCTTCAAAATCTCCCCTCCTGCTCCCGCAACCCAAAACCAACCCACCTATTCCATCCTGCCACCTCAAGCCCCACCCCAACCCCCACCTCCTACCGACTAACCTCTTCCCGCCCCCTTGACCTGTTCGTCCTCTCTGGACTGCCCTGTCTGCTCCCTAACTTCCCACCTGCACTCCATCCCTGCCTCTTTGACCTGTCTGTCTCCTGTCCACCTATCTTTTCCTTTATCCAACTTCTATCCGCCTCCCGCTCTCTCCCTATTTATTTCCGAACCCCCCCCCTCCCTCCCCCATTTCTGAAGAAGTGTCTAGGCCTGAAACGTCAGCCTTCCTGTTCCTCTGATGCTGCTTGGCCGGCTGTTTTCATCCAGCTCTGCACCTTGTTACCTCAGAAAGAAAATCTCAGTGGCCCTGACCAGTTTTTCAATTCCTCTCACAAGGGAAGTACCAGAGGGTTGGAGAACAGAATGTGGTTTGACTTATCAAGATAAATGCAAAACTATTCAATTCCAGTGGAGGTTTGAGATGCAGTGTTGATGTTTGTTCTATGTAGTAGCCTGGCCTTAACTTGTCCTGTGGTGAGATGTAATTTGAAGGGGATGCTGAGCTTTTTTTTTCTCGTTTTGGTACGGTATGTGTTACTTGACCTTGTCAGCCTATTTTATGGAGTCATAGTCGTACAGCGTGGAAATGGGCCCTTAGGTCCAACATAATCCCAAACTAAACTAGTCCCAACTGCCTCTTCCTGGCCCATATCCCTCCAGCCTTGTCCTATTTATTAACGTCGATCAGGTCACCTTTCATCCCCCTTTGCTCCAGTGAAAAAAGTTGCAGCTGACCCAACCTTCCTTTATCACTGAAACCTTCCATGCTCAGCAACGATCTGGTAAATTTCTTCTGTGCCCACTCTTGCTTAAAAATATCCTTCCTATAATAGGGCAACTGTAAATTTGTACTGTAGAAATCTTCAAGACTAGAAAAACACAAAAGCAAACAAAGCAGGAAATGAAGGGATCAAATTGTAGTTCAGGAAGTGGAAAAATGGAAGTGGCTTGAGTGCAGCATGTTCTGGACTAACATGCACTGTAGTTCTGAAAGGGCATTGCACCGGTGTGAGTGGAAAGTTGCAGATGAAATAGTGACTTGAATCTTCATATACGCTCTCTGTCCAATTGATGTTGGAAACTCCTTCATGTTTCTAATGACGAATCCCAGGGATCGCTGCTGTTGTCTAGCTGATAGCCAGCCTTCAAACTGTTTCAAAGAGGAAAAGAACAAAGAAAATTACAGCACAGGAACAGGCCCTTTGGCCCTCCAAGCTTGCGCCATTCCAGATCCTTTATGTAAACCTGTCGCCTATTTTCCAAGGATCTGTTCCCTTTGCTCCCTGCCCATTCATGTTTCTGTCTAGATACATCTTAAATGACGCTATTGTGCCGCCTCGAACGCCTGCGTTGACAACGCGTTTCAGGCACCCACGACTCTCTGCATAAAGAACTTTCCACTCATATGCCTTCAACTTTTCCCCTCTCACCTTGAAATTGTGACACCTAGTAATTGAGTCCCACCACTCTGAGATAGAAAGCTTCTTGCTATCCACCCTGTCTATACTTCTCATGATTTTGTCGACATCAATCAGGTCCCCCCCTTCAATCTCCGTCTTTCTCATGTAAATAATCCCAATCTACTCAACCTCTGTTCAGAGCTAGTGCCCTCCATACCAGGTAACATCCTGGTGAACCTCCTGCGCACCATCTCCAAAGCATTCACGTCCTATTGGTAATGTGGCGACCAGAACTGTACGCCATATTCCAAATGTGAACCCAAGTCCCATAAAACTGTAACATGATGTGCCAACTCTTATACTTGATACCCCGTCTGATGAATGAAAGCATGCCGTATGCCTTCTTGACCACTCTATTGACCTGCGTTGCCACCGTCTGGGTGCAATGGACCTGAACACCCAGATCTCTCTGTGCATCCATTTTCCCCAGGGCTTTTCCATTTCCCGTACAGTTCGCTCTTGAATTGGATCTTCCAAAATGCATCACCTCGCATTTGCCCGGATTGAACTCCATCTGCCATTTCTCCACCTAACTCTCCAATCTGTCTATATTCTGCATTCTCCAACAGTCCCCTTGGCGATCCGCTACTATCTGTTTCGCATCGGTTTTGCACAAAACTAGATTTCTGTTCTATTTTTGCAAGTGAATTGTTTCAAATTAGTTGCTGTTCTTTGTAAATTACAATCATGAATGCACATCCAAGCAGTGGGGAGAGGGGGAGAATGGATTTTTTGACGTCATGAAGTCTGAGATTTGTTATAATCCGCAAATATTGTCATGATAATTTTTAAAATTCACGAGCATGTCATTGATGTTGCTTTCTTGGGCTGCATTTGCTATCCATCCAGAATTGCTGTTGAGAAGGTTGTGGAGAATTGGCCTGTTGAATAGCTGCAATGCACGTGGTATGAATATATTAATGAAATACTGAGGACAGGAGATGAATTGCTTTTACTCAGTGGAAATGAAGTAACAGTCATACAGTTCCAGATCAGGATTCTGCTGATTTTGACAGGGAACATGCAGATTCTGGAGCTGCTGTTTAAATATTTTTGGGTGGTAGGGTTCACACAATTATCAGGTACTGTGGAAGGAGTTTGATGAATTGGTGCATTGTCTCGTTGTAACTCCCCATCTCAAACAACAGTTCATTCTCGATCCATTGTTAATTGTAAATTTTCAGTTCGACCGAAAGGAAAAACAGTATTGAGGGATATGGACCAAAGGCAATATGGAGGTAGGCCGCAATTAAGTTATAATCTCATTGGATGGTAGAAAGTGTTTGAAGGTTTGAATGGCCTACCTGTTTTCCTGTATCCTTACGTAAGAAGGGGGATCAATCAGTGGGATGATTTGACTGCATTGCTGTCGTTTATCGATAGTGTTGTCAGAGTCGCACTCGTTCAGCTGAGTGAAGAGTATTTCATTGACACCCGGATTTGGAGTTTATCGGCAGTGGACAGATGTTGAGAAGTCCAAAGTGAGTTACTTGCTGTAGAATCTATTGTCTCTGATCTACGGTTCCAGTCACATTGATGAACATAGATCCAAGAACACTTCAGCAGAGGAACAGGCCCTTTGGCATGCACTGTTGTGCTAAACATGATGCCAAATTTAGCTAAAGCCTTCTGAATGTCCTTGATTCATATCCCTACATTCCTTGTATATTCATGTACGTATATAAAAGTGTCTTAAACGGCCCTATTGTATCTGCTTCCACAGCCACCCCGGCAGTGCTTTTCAGACTCCTACCACTCTCTGTATATAAGAATTGTCTCTGACATCTCCTTTGAACTTTCCCCCTCTCACCTTAAGTACATGCCCCCAGTTTTAGACATTTCACATCTGGGAGAAGGGTTACAGTCAGAATCTGTCCATGCATGTCACAAATTTGTAAACCTCTATCAAGTCTTCCCTCAATCTCTGCCACTGCAGAGAAAACAGTCTGAGTCTTTCCAGCTTCTCCTTTCTCGCTCAAGCCCTCAAATCCAGGCAACCTCTTTTGCACCCTATTCAAAACCTCCTGTAAACCTCCTTCCTGTAACATGATGACCAGAATTGGATACAATTCTTAAGAGTGCAATACTTAAGGCCTAACCAAAGTGTTCTAAAGCTGGAACATGACATCCTGATTCTTGTGCTTGATTCCCGAACTAATAAAGGCAAGCATGCCATGCGTCTTCTTTGCCACTCTATCAACTTGTGTGGCCCCTTTCGGGGAGCGATGAACTGAATCCCAAGATCCCTGTATACACAAATGCTGCTCAGGGTCCTGCCATTAACTGTATATTTTTCCTTAACATTTAATTTCCCAAAGTGGAGCTCTTCACACTTAATGGATTTAAATTCACTTGCCATTTCTGCAACGGACCTGTATCCTTCTGTATCCTTTTATGACTTTCTACCCTAACTACCACTCTACCAATCATTCTATCGTCTAAAAACTTACTAACGCATCCATCTATCTTATCACCTCAGTCATTTTATATATATACCACAACAGCAGAGGTCCCCGTACAGATCCCTGCAGAACACAATAGTCCTGGATCTGCAGCCTAAAAAGCACGTTTCCACCACCACCCTCTGCCTTCTCTGGGCAAGCCAGTTGTGAATCCAAGCAGATAAGTGACCACGGACCCCATGGATCTTAATCTTCTGGATGATCCTACGGTGAAGCACCTTGTTGAAAGCCGTGCTAACATCCATGTCAACAATATCCACCACTCTACCTTCAATGATCACATTAGTTACCTCCTCAAAAAATTCAATCAAGTTAGTAAGACATGACCTGCCCTGCACAAAGCCATGCTGACTGTCCCTAATTGGGCAATGCTGTTCCAAATACAGGTAAATACAATCCCTAAGAATTCTCTCCAATAGCTTCCCAATGAATGATGAGAGACTCTCTCATCTATAGTTTCCTGGATTGATCCTATTTAGCTTCTTGAACAGAAGAAGAACATTTAGCAACTTGCTCGTCCTCCAGTACCCCTCCAGTGGCTACTAAGGATACAAAGATATTGCTGAATGCCCCGACAATCTCCTCTCTCACCTCGCTCAAAATCCTTGAGTAGATACCATTGGGTCCTGAGGACTTATCCACCTTAATGCTCTTTCTTGATCTCAAAATGCTGTTGTCATATGAGCATGCTCCACACAAATCCCACTATCCTCCACACCCTTCACCTGAGTGAATAGTGATGCACAGTTCTCATTTCGGATCTTGCCCATATCCTCTGCTTCCGTACACAAGTTCCCTCCTTTATCCTGAATGGTCCTACTTTCTCACTATTTATCCCCTTGTTTTTGATGTATGCATCGAATGCCTTGGGATTTCCTTTAACCCTCCTTGCCAAGGTCATTTCATCACCCTTTCTTTTTCTGCTTTCTTTATGTCGGCCCTGTTCGATTTTAGCTTCCAAAACCTGACATATTTCTGTTTTTTGCCCATTTGACTAACTTCACAACCTCCCCAATTATCCAAGGGTCTTTTACCTCGCCATCCTTGTCCTTCCTCCTTCCTGATCCTAAACTCATAAGCAGGCCTTTAAACAATTCCCATATGGCAAATGTGACAGCTCCCCCCAATTAACACTCCCCAGCTCCTACCTAAAATTGATATAATTTACTCTCCCCCAAGGTCCTGACTTATCCTTCTTCATAGCAATCTTAAAATTGAAGGAGTTGTGATCACTATTTCCAAAATGCTTTCCCACCCTTCTCACCAGTTACCTGACCAGGACAAAGTCCAGCATGGCCCATCTTCTCTCCATATACTGTGTCAAGAAACTCTCTTGGATAGACTAAACAAATTCAGCCTCATTTAAACTCTTGTTGTAAGGGAGTCCCAGTCAATACCGTGGAGGTTAAATTCACTGACTGTGACAACTCTGAGTTAGTGCATCATTTCACAAGCTGCCTACATATTTGTTCCTCAGTGTGTCAGTGGCAACAGGGGAGCAGGCTATTAATTTAATCTGATCAGAGTGATTGTGTCTGTCTTAATTTTGAACGCGACCTCTATTGCCTCAGTGGGCAAGCCCTCCAGAATATCCTTTCTAGGTACAGATGTAATATTTCCCACAGGTTAGGAGAGCACCTCCTTCTTTTACCTTCCCCTCTATCTTGTCGAAAACAATGAAACCCTGGAACATTGAGCAACCAGTCCGGTCTCTGTCTCAACCAAACCCATGTAATGGCCTCAACATCAGAGTCCCATGTACTGATCCAGGCTCTAAGCTCATTTGCCTTAGCTATAATACTCCTTGCAGTGAAAGAAACATAGGTCAGCTTGTTTGTGCCATCATGTTCATGTACCTGTGTCTGACTGCCATTCTTTTCTGATTTATTGGTCCTAACATGTACCTGCTATCAATTCATCGACTTGCTGACGTGCTGCTCTCGTTTCCAGCTGCCTGCCAGCCTTTAAATCATCCTAAGTAGCACAAGCAAACCTCCGTGTGAAGATATTTGTTCCCGTTCAGTTCAGGTGCAACCCATCCCTCTTACACAGGTCACCCCTTGCCGAAGAAGTGGACCCAGTTATCCATGAACTTGAAACCCTGGCCCCTGTACCAGCTCCTTAACCATGCATTCATCTCACCTATCTTTGTATAATTTAGCTCACGAACATGTGGCTCTGGTAGTAACCTAGTAACTATTACCCTCTAGGCCCTGCCTTTCAGCCTCTTTGCTAACTCCTTGTACACAGTCCACAGGATCACATCCCTCTTTCTTCCTACGTCATTGGTACCAATGTGGACAATGGCCTCTGGCTGCTCACCCTCCCCCTTAAGAATTTGTTGCAACCACTCAGAGATGTCCTTGACCTTTGCACCAGGGAAGCAACACACAGCCCTGCTGTCTCAAATGTGGCGACAGACACCATGCCCCCAACGAATGAGCCTCCAACCACAATCACTCACTTGGATTTGCCTGACCCTGTTCCACAGCAGGGCGGTTTGTACCACGGACCTGGCTACTGCTGATTAGATAACTGACCCAGTTTAGTTTTAGATCAGTGTTAACCTTGATGAAGTGGATAGCCAAGCACCTCAGTAGTCTACAATACAGGAGAATTAAATTCTTAAGCTCACGGATTCTGTGACAGTCAAAGAGAAGCAGTGAATTTTTCTGACCTCATTTCCAACACCTGGCCCATAGCCCTGCATGGCTTGGATAGCACTTGTACATTTAAAAATAAATGTAAGGATGATGTTCAGGTAAGGACATGGAATTTTGTGATATGGTCATATTCTCTCTTGTTGGAGCTGATTGCTGCTTAGCACTTGTGTGGTGCAAATGTTCCTTATCATTTATCAGGCCCAGCCTGATCGTTGTCCAAGTCTCACTGTATTTTCTCATTGTTGATTTCACTGTTGGAAAAGTCATGAATTCTGCTGGACACCTGGACAATATTTCAATGAACATTCATGTCTCCAATTTGGTTCAAATGAAGACATGACTTCAACCAGTGCAGGTATCCAGTGAATGCCACTGACTCAATTTTCTATTCCTCTGCTTCACACCACATTCAATCAGAAGTTGCCTTGGTGGAAATGACAGATTGCACTTTCCTTCCTTTTCAAGCTCAGGATCGCTGATCATATTTGTGGTAACTCCTGAACGAGGTTACGAGAAGTGTGGCATGTCGAAAAGTAAACTGAACCTTAGTGTGCAGCTGTTTGACAGCACGGTCATCCAGATGTTGCATTACTTTGCTGATGATTGAGAATACATTGAGGCCATAATTGGTCAGCACAATTTGTCTGACTATTACATGATAGGTCATCTTTCTCTGAAATGTGAGTGTCGCAAGTGTTTAAAAATGTACTGGAAAACATTTACTGTTGGTGTGCTGACCTTGGGGCACATTGTTCCAATACAGTTTGTCAGATGCTGCCAGGTGCCATGGCATTTGCAGTATCCAGAACATTCAGTCTTGTCATTGCATGAAATAACTTGAATTGCGTGTAAGTTAAGATCTGTGATGCCTCCTCAGGATGAGGGCAAGAAGATCATCCAGACTGATGCTATGAATGGTTTCATCTGCCTCTTCACCTTTTGTTCGTAACATCTTGTAATAACTGCCATGTAGCCTGATGAGAAACTGAAGCTCATCTTGATTCATTTGCATTTGAAGGTGCCTATTTTTCCCAAACAAAAGGACCCATCACTGAGCGGGAAGTATGGAGAATGTTATAGACATCAGTGGTGAGACAATCGTGGATCTTGACCAGAAAACCATTGTTGTGTTGGTGAAATGCAAACAAAAATCTATATGATGTAAACTTTATTCTCAGCTAATCCCTTTCTCAAATGACAGATTCTGATGTCGGTAACTGAAAAACCTCCATTGTTGGAGGACGAGAAGCCGTATCCAATTGAAGCAGCAGAGGCTTTTGCGATGACTGTGGAAACCACTGCTTATGCCTTGCTTCAAGCATTGTCAAGGAATGATATTGACTATGCAACACCGATTGCGAGGTGCCCAACGATGCAACAGAACTATGGTGGTGGATTTCACTCGACGCAGGTAAATGCTTGAGATCACAACAGCAGGCATTCAGATATTTCCATTGATCATGTTACTAACTGGTGGTTGATGCTGTTTGCAATTAAACTGGACACTGCATTTTCATCTGCAGGTTTGGTGCATTGGCACAAATACCAGTTCTTCAATGGTGTTAATCCTTTGTTAAATTCTTACATGCACTTTGACTGTGCATCACTTTTCCTTTTGGCATTGTCCTTGAAAAGTGCCTGTTTCTGTAAACCTTCACTTGCTTGTCACAGGATCATTGAGGGACAGCATAATAGAGTGATATGGTAATGGAACAGACCCTTCAGCAAATTGTATGTGCCCTCACAAGATGCAAGTCCCGAACTATTCTCATCACATTTCCCAGCACTCGACCCAGAGCCTTGTTTGCCTTGGCATCGCAAATGCCCAATCACAGACTTGTTAAATGTTATCATGCTTTCTGCCTCTACCACCCACACAGTCGGTGCGTTCCACATTCTCACCACAGTTTGGGTGCAAAAACAAGTAAGTTTCCTCAAGAGATAGTAGGAACTTGCCAATGCTGGAGAATCTGAGAGAGCAAGGTGTCGAACTGGATGAACACAGCGAGCCGAGCAGCATCAGAGAAGCAAGAAAGCTGACGTTTCAGATCGAGACCCTTCTTCAAAAATGGGGGAGGAGAAGGGGATTCTGTAAAAAATAGGGAGAAGTGCGGAGGCAGATAGAAGATGGATAAAAGAGAAGATAGGTGAACCGTCCCGTGCTGTCCACTCACTGTCCCCTGCTCCAGAATCATAGAATCAGAGAATTCTACAGAATTGAACAAGCACTTCATTCCATTGTGTCTGTAACCACTGAAGCCACACTAAGTTGACATTCGGCTCATGTTCTAGCAATAGGCCAATTGCCTTGAATGTTATTTCATTTTACGTGCTGTACCAACCCTTTTTCTTTAATGTGAAAAGATTATCCACCTCAACTGAAGTCCCAGACAATGAATTCCAACCCCCCAGCACCTTCTGGGTGTCTTTTCTTTCCTGAAATTCCTCCTGAGCTTTTAGCTTAAATGTATGTATCTCTTCCTCTCCCACCACCGCCCCCCGACCGACCCTATTATGGACCTTCTTTTTACCTCGCCCCCACCCATATTAATCTAAACAATTTTTTCAGGACCTCCTTCAACCTTCTCTACTCAAAAGAAAACAAGCCAACCTTATCCAGATAAAACAGTGATGCTAGATACAATGGGAACTGCAGATGCTGGAGAATCCAAGAGAACAAAGTGTGGAGCTGGCTGAACACAACAGGCCAAGCAGCATCTCGGGAGCACAAAAGCTGATGTTTCAGGCCTAGACCTTTGATCAGAGATCGGCAACAGTGATGCTGCCTGGCCTGCAGTGTTTCTCCAGCTCCACACTGTGTGATCTCAGACTCCAGCATTAGCAGTTATTGCTCACGCAAACTTATCCAGACTCTCCATCGAGTTAAAATGCTTCACCCCCTCAGAACATCCTGATGAATGTCCTCCACACATGCTCAAATGCAAACACCTCCTTTCTATAATGGAGAGACTAGAACTGCACTGAGCACTTCAGCTGGGGCCTAACCAAAGTCCTGTACAGCTCTTGAGCCTTGTGCTTTCTGAACTGTCCTTTTAAGCTGCCATTCCATGTTCAGGAATCTGTGGACAAGCACCCCAAGATCACACCATTCCTCTGATCTTCCTAGTGTCCTGGCATTTCTTTGAATGATTCCTTGCCTTGTTAGTTTGTCCAAATTGCCTTATTGATCAGGGTTAACATTCCATCTACCGTTGACCTGCCCATTTGACCAATCTGTAACTTTGGATTCAACTTGCTGTATTTTCCTGGACCCCCCGAGCTTTACCTTCTTTGCCACGCTCCCATTTGGGACCCTGTCCAAGTCTTTGCTGAAATCTATTTTCATTACATCAACTCCCATCTGCACACTCCGTCACCTCTTTGAAAGAATCATCTAAGTTTGTGAGGCGTGACCTCCCTCTGACAAAGCTATGCTGACGGTCGCTGATCAGACCCCACTTCTTGAAATGGAAATTAAGTCTGCCGTTCAGAATTTTCTCCAATATTTTCCTCTCTACTGATGTGATACTCACCTGTCTGTAATACTCTGCTTTATGTTTGTCACGCATTTTGATAAGTGGAACTATGTTACCTGTTCTCCAGTCCTTTGGTACTTTTGAAATCTCTGTATGAGGGCGAGTGGAATGTTTTCTCTCATCTCCCTGGGCATCGTGGCATACACCTCATCCAAACCTGGGATTTGTCCAATTTTAAATTCACCAAAACACCTAACATCTCCCCAGTCTCTGTTAATTCTGTCCGAGAATTGTGTGCTCCATCTCACATGTAAAAGCTGATGTGAAATTCTCGTTTAACACCTGACATTGCCCTCCAGTTCAAACCATTCATTTGCCTCTTCATCCCTAATGAGACCTGGTTTTCCCTGGGTTTTCTCTTTCCCTCTGAGACACTTGTAGAAGATTTTGAGATTCTCCCTCATCCTAATCTTGGTCACCAGCGTTCTGTTGCCCTGTATTTGTTCTCTGAATTGCTATGACGAGATGCCCCTGCACACTATACATCATCATCATGGTGGTTTCTCGCAGATATGGATGACACTCTCCCACTCTCAGGCTGAATTGATCGCCGGCTGTACAGACCGATGCAGCTACCGTCGGCTCTGTTGCACTCAGGGCAGAAGGCAGTCGTGGGAAGGGGCGAGGGAGGTGTTGGTGTGGCTGCATGGCTTCCACTGCTTCCAAAGGCAAGCCTCAAAGTGTTTGATGCCTTCCCAGGTGCTCTTCAGGCTTTAGGCCGTCTGAGACCGGCGATTCCCAGGTGTCTGCAGGAATGTCGCACTTCACCATTGAGGACTTGAGTTTATCACCGAGTGCTTCCTCTGCACATCTGGGTCTCGCCTGCTTTTTTGAAGCTGGGATGAGAACATGCGGAGAGTCTCGTGTCAGTCATACAGATGAAGTGTCCAACCCATTGTAGCTGATCGAGGATGGTCAGTGCCTCAGTGCTGGGGATGTTGGCCTGGTTGACGTTCGTGCGTCCCCAGGGACTCTTGTTCCCTTGATGACTGTTATACACCTCCCTATTCCTTTTTATCTGGTCAAAGAACAAAGAAAATTACAGCACAGGAACAGGCGCTTCGGCCCTCCAAACCTGCGCCAGATCCTATTGAAAGTAGCGTGTTGATGCATTTGTGTAATGATTGTGTTTTGTTTGAGCCCTAACACTCAAAGCAGTGTAAGAATGTCTTTGTGCAGCAGGCAAGGTGTCATGAGATTGAGCCTTCATACACTTGCAAGATGTTGAAAATTTGCCATTATTTATTAAAACACTGATAAATTTCCATGATCAACATTTCTGTTACACTGCAATGATTATCCCGTGGCATGTAAAATCAGAAAGATAGGATAAAATGAGACTGGGTCATGCCCTAGCCTTGCGGACTTGGGTCAGCATGCAGGGAGAATGTTTGCATTTCATGCATGTGGAAGTACTGAAATATTTCCATGAATCTAAAAGTCACTTTTCCCTTCATTGAAGGACACAATCATTGCCTTGGAAGCTTCATCATGATACGACATTGCATTTCTGAAGAGGGAAGAAGAAATCAACATGCAAATTCAATTCCATGGTTTTGGACGTCCCATTGAGAACACGATTCATGTGCGCCGGCATAATGCTCTGACCGAGAAAGAATCGAAGGTGAGTTTGTAGTTTGGAAGATCGCAGCAATTTATGCATCAACTTGTTCATCAATAATGTTCCATTGCTTTCAAACTGCATTTTCCACTCTGCAAGATAATAACTGTTAGAACAAGCAACAGGATGGGTAGATGGGCTTTGGGGAATGCAATGGCACAAAACCCAATCCATTCGACAACATATTTCAGATATGTCGACAAATTAAATATTCCAGCAGAGGGATAAAACAAGGAAGATGAGAGTGAGGAGGCAAGAGTTCTGATGACAAAAGAACACGAACTTACCTTTATCCATTTGAGCAAAAAAGCAGGCACACAAACAAATAATCAGCTAACAATGCACATGTGCAACGGAGGCTACAGGGGGACTAAGAATGCCGAATTGTTGTCATGCGTATTGCTGAAAGGGTGATTGAAACAGATTCTGTGGTAAATTTGAAGAAATACAGATAATGCATCTCAGGATGTTGGAGAAAGAACATTTATTGACTGAGGCAAATTGTATTGCCATTTTCAGGAGTTATTTGGGTCATAATGAATTCCAAGACTTTCTTCTGTGCTGAAAGCTTTAGCTTAGTTGCAGCTGGATCACAATTTCTGTTCCTGGTAGTATTTAGCAAACTATTAAAAGTGAATGTCACTGCACAGAATTCCAAACATGACTGCAATCAGTAGAGAAAATATCCAGGGGGTGTGATGAGTTGTATCCTCTCATGTTGAACAATGCAGCTACAGATACAATGGAGGCACTGATGATAATCTTCCAAGAATCCTTAGATTGTGGAAAATTCTCAGAGGATTGAAAGTTTGTGAACATAACACCATTATTACAAAGATAGTTGGACAAAATAGTAAGCAAGTGTTGCCAATTTAGGTCAACCTGGGTAGATGTTCATGCCGGCAATGAAAGATGAAATAACAGGGTACTGAGTGTGCTATAACATCCTACAGAGTTAACATCCTTTCATAACGGGGAAATAATACTTGACAAACTTGCTACAGTGCTTTGAGAAGGAAACAAACATTACTGATGAAGGACCACCAGTTGACATTGAGATTTCAACAAAGCATTTGATAAGCTACAGCTCGTAAGGTGTCTCAAAAGAAAAGAGCCCATGTATTCAAGGGTAGTATGTTCGGATGGACGGAGGACTGCATCGTAAATAGAAGTAGAGACGTAGCAGCAGGATGGTAACTTACAAGTCATGTACGGCCACAGAGCGAGTGCTGGGGAGGCCGTACACCTCGTGTTGACTGGGTTGATTTTGGAAATGGCGGAGGGGATTGCTATGCTTAGGAAAGTTGGGCTACATTCATTGGAGTTTATAAGATTGAAAAAAACTTATTTTTTCGACATTTAAGATTCTTAAGAGGCTTGATAGTGTATATCCGTAGAGATTACTCCCATTTGTGAAAGATTTTACGACCAGAGGCCACATTTTCAAATTGGTTGCTTATTAATTCAGGGAAGAATTACTTCTTTCAGGTTGTAGCAATCTATTGAACACTTTAGCCAAGAAGATTTTCGAGGTAATGCCATTAATCATATGCTAGGTTGTAACGGCCAGGTTAATTTTTAAATCAAGAAACAATGATAATGAGAAAAGGGTCTCGGCCTGAAACGTCAGCTTTTGTGCTCCTGAGATGCTGCTTGGCCTGCTGTGTTCATCCAGCTTCACACTTTGTTATCTTGGATTCTCCAGCATCTGAGCTTCCCATTATCAGTGATAATGAGAAAAGGGTAGTCTTTACAGCTATGCTTAGGAAAGTTGGGCTACATTCATTGGAGTTTATAAGATTGAAAAAAATCTCATTTTTTCAACATTTAAGATGCTTCAGAGACTTGATAGTGTATATCCGTAGAGATTACTCCTATTTGTGAAAGATTTTACGACCAGAGGCCATATTTTCAAATTGGTTGCCCATTAATTTAGGGGAAGAATTACTTCTTTCAGGTTGTAGCAATTTATTGAACACTTGAGCAGAGAAGGTTTTAGAGGTAATGCCATTAATTATATGCTCGGCTGAGATGGCCAGGTTAATTTTTAAATCAAGGAACAACCACAATGAGAGAAGGGTAGTCTTTACAGTGGAAGATACTTCAAGGATCCCCTTATTACTAAAGAATACAGGGAGGAATTAAACACATCACTACCACACCATCACTACCATTCGAGAAGTAGCAGTAGACAATCTAATGGAGTAAAAGCAGATTAGACTCTTTGCCGTGATGGTTGACTTTCTAAGATTCTAAACAATGAGCTTCAGAGTCGGTATATGCATTGATTGTAATTTTCCAAAAAGGTTTAGATTCTAGAGAAGCATCCAAGGGCTGGAAAAATGCCGATGTGACGTCCCTATTGTAAAAGGAGAGAGGCAAAAAGAAGATAACTACAATCGAAACAGCCTGACATCTATTGTTGGAAATATGTGGCAATCAACTATGAAGAAAATAAGAGCAGAACATTTGGAAAATCAGAATCTAATCAAACAGAATCACCATAGCCTGCTGAAAGAGAAATTATGTCTGGCTAATTTGTTTGGGTTTTTGGAGGAAGTTTTGGAAGGAGAATTAATAGCGGAAAACCAGTAAATGTGTTGTGTTTGGACTTGGAGAAAGCATTTGAGAATGTACTCAAAAGTAATAAGCTGAGAGCTGAGGTTTTGAAGGTAGTATATTGCTATGGATCAGTATGCTTTGCACGTTCTGGAAGGAGAGATGACATCTCGAGTGAAATGCACCAAGTGAATATATATTTTGGGGAACTTGGTGGCAATGCGGTAAGTCAGTGCAGAGTGTAAGAGGTGCCATTTGCTTGCTTTTTTTGCCTGATAGTTTGTAAGCATTTTTTTTTGAGACAGGGTAAATTGAAGCCAGAATCAGGCACCCGGAGGGTGAACCAGGCTCATTGGTTGGTGATCGCTTCTGGTTTAAGAATCTATTATCGGTAGCTTTCAGATTGCAAGTAAATCGGAGAAATATTTACAGGCTACAAACTAAAAGACCAGAATGTTTTCAAATCAAATTAAGATCGAAGTAATTGAAATGGAGATGCCAGGCCAGACGATGATTTATACCTACGTGACGGGGTAGTGGTCAGACCCCATACTCCAGCTCAGGGTTGATGAACTGGAATCTCAGTTTTTACCAATCAACAAATCATGTGGGGGACAGTTACCGGGGAATGCTGTGCCTCAGGAGGCAGTCACACACCTTAGATTAACTAGCTGAAACTCGGTCAGTGGCCAGAGACGTGAGACTGTGACAAAGAACAGGGCAGGTGGAAGGATCCAGGATGTAGTGCAGAAGGAACCTTGGCCTTTGATCTTATCTAACAGGTTTGAGATTCTTTCTTCCTGTGTGGATGAGAGTGCAGGGTATAGGGAAGATGAGTAAACTGACTGTAGCACTGTGGTACAGGGGGACATTCCAGAGGAGATAAAAAGTGAAATGTAGTTATATTCAGAGGTAGTATAGTTAGGGGAATGAACACTGTTGGTTGTGATGAGGATCGAGAGTCTGGAAAGTAGTGTTGCCTGCCTGGTGCCCAGGTTCAGGATATTCCATCTCGGCTACAAAGGAACTTGAAGTGGGAGGAGTAGAAATCCAGCTATCGTGGTCCACACAGGTACCATTGATATGGAAGAAAGAGGAAAGAGGTTCTGCTGAGGGATTATGAGCGCCAAGGTGCTGAGGTGAGAAAGCAGAACCAGAATGGTAATAATCTCTGGATTACGATCTGAGCAATTTGGCACGGTGTGAGCATAATTTATAGATGTAAATGCATTGTTCAAATGGTGGCATGGCAGAAATGTGTTTGAATTCATGGGACATTGGCATCGGTACGGGGAAGGAGGGAGTTGTTCTGGTGGTATCGGCTCGACGAGAATCATATTGGGACAAGTCTCCTGGCAAAATACAGAGCAAGGTCTCGGGGTAGGGCGCTAAACTAAAATGCCTGGAGTGGGTGAGCGCAGTTGCATGGAAAATTTATGGTAAAAGTTAGAAGCTGGTAAGTGCTCAGCAAAGTTTCCAGAGCAAGTAATAGGACAAAAAGTTTGGAAATGTTCATGACTCTCACTTCAGCTGCAGCAGATAAGAAGGGTGGCTGTAAATGCCAGACTGAAGATGTTGTATTTAATTGCAGGGAGTGTATGAAACTAAGTGAATGAGTTTGTGGTGCGCATTGAAATTGACAGATACATCACTCTGGGTATCACAGAGACAAGGTTGTTAGGGGTAAGTGTTAGGAACGAAATATCCAATGATTCATGTCCGATAGAAAGAACAGGCAAATGGACAGAGATAAGGAAGTGTGGAACTGGATGAGCAGAGCAGGCCAAGCAGCATCTCAGGAGCACAAAAGCTGACGTTTCGGGCCGAGACCCTTCTACTTCTGTGTGTTCATCCTACTGTGTTCATCCAGCTCCACACTTTGTTACCTTGGATTCTGAAGCATCTTCAGTTCCCATTCTGTCTGATACAAATGGACAGAGATGTCAGGGTTGGCTTGTCAGTAAGAAATGAGGTCGCGCTGAAGGAACCACAGCTCTTGTGCTTGTTTATTAATGACTTGGAGGAAAGAGGTGCATGTGCTGTGGCTAAATTTGTAGATGACTCAAAAATATTTTGAAAGACAAGGCATGACAGAGAAACAGAGATTTACCAGGATGTTACTTGGATTGGAATGTATTAGCTACAAGGAGGGTTTGGTGGAAATGTTGGATCATGACAAATGCAATGAGATCAACAATGACCTCACAGAATGATGGAGGAAATTCAATGGGCCAAGTAACTTTTTTAGTGAGTCTTCTTGTTTGACAATGCATTCATAAGGGTGTTTTTTTTCCTCTCTTGAATGAAATGTGAAAATGAAATGGATACACTTCCTTTTCACCTGGGAATAAATAATTGTTCTGAACGATTTCCATTGACTAATAGCAATCTGACAAGCATCACAATGTAAAGAGATTTTTAGCTTCTTTTTAATTGTCAAGTTATTCTTTGGAATTAATTGGGCATATATTATTTGCATCTCAGGAAGTATGTTCATCACTGCACCTCAAAAAGTGCTCTGTTGTATGACAACAGCTTTTTAAAGATCACTTCAATGGTTGTGATTTTCAGTTGCCATAACACACATTAGATTACATTGTTGGCCAATCTGTCCATGATGATTTCATTATCTTACGTTTCAAACAGACAAGGAAATATTGGTGATGCAATGAAGAGTTTGATTCTCAAATATAATTGCTGTTATAGTTTCCACTTGGAAGAAAGATTCACATCAAATTGACTGGTCAAGGAACTGGGACACTGACTGTGAGTACTTTGAATGTTCGAGTTATTCCTAAAATGAAAGTCATGACCTTGATGATTTTTCTTGCATGCAGATATGAAGAGACTCTTTTAAAATATCCTCTAGGTTAGTGGTTCAGGCATAAAAGTGTGATATGTATATTTATGTATATACATGTACATGCGTAATCTGAAAAGAAAATGACGAGAAATCACTTGTTGCAAGGTGAGAATGAGTTATCCAGATGGTAAGACCTGCCAATGTTGGTGTCTGTGATAACACATTGTGGAGCTGGAGGAACACAGCAGGGCAGGCAGCATCAGAGGCTCAAGAAAGTTGAGGTTTTGGGTCAGGACCCTTCCTGAGAAATGGAGGGTGGAAGGGAGCTCAGAAACAAATAGCGTGGAGGGGGAGGAGGTGCTGGGGAAGGTAGGTGGGATGGTAATAAGTGAGTACTATCCAGATGAGTGAAATGGGATGCAGTGACTGAGTGAAGTGGGATGCAGCGACTGAGGGCAATGGGATGCAGCGACTGAGGGCAATGGGATGCAGCGACTGAGGGTCATGGGATGCAGTGACTGAGGGTCATGGGATGCAGTGACTGAGGGACATGGGATGCAGTGACTGAGGGACATGGGATGCAGTGACTGAGGGACATGGGATGCAGTGACTGAGGGACATGGGGTGCAGTGACTGAGGGACATGGGGTGCAGTGACTGAGGGACATGGGGTGCAGTGACTGAGGGACATGGGGTGCAGTGACTGAGGGACATGGGGTGCAGTGACTGAGGGACATGGGGTGCAGTGACTGAGGGACATGGGGTGCAGTGACTGATGGAAATGGGATGCAGTGACTGATGGAAATGGGATGCAGTGACTGAGGGAAAGAAGATGCAGTGACTGTGGGAAATGGCATACTGTGACTCAGGGTAATGGGATGCAGTGACTGAGGGGAATGGGATGCAGTGAGTTTTTGAATTTGAATACAGCGTCTGAGAGATACGGGAAACAGTGACTGATGGAAATGGGATGCAGTGACTGTGGGACATGGGATGCAGTGACTGTGGGACATGGGATGCAGTGACTGAGTGAAATGGGCTGCAGTGACTGAGTGAAATGGGATGCAGTGACCGCCTTAAATGGGATGCAGTGACTGCGTGAAATGGGCCGCAGTGACTGCGTGAAATGGGCCGCAGTGACTGAGTGAAATGGGATGCAGTGACTGACTGAACTGGGATGCAGTGACTGAGTGAAATGGGATTGCCATGACTGTGGAAAGGAGATGCAGTGACTGAGGAAATGGGATGCAGTGACTGAGGGAAATGGGATGCAGTGACTGATGGAAATGGTATGCAGTGACTGAGGGTAATGGGATGCAGTGACTGAGGGTAATGGGATGCAGTGACTGAGGGTAATGGGATGCAGTGACTGAGGGTAATGGGATGCAGTGACTGAGGGTAATGGGATGCAGTGACTGAGGGTAATGGGATGCAGTGACTGAGGGTAATGGGATGCAGTGACTGAGTGAAATGGGATGCAGTGACTGAGGGGAATCGGATGCAGTGACTGAGTGAAATGGGATGCAGTGTCTGTTGGAAATGGGATCCTGCAACTGAAGGTAATGGGATGCAGTGACTGAGGGTAATGGGATGCAGTGACTGAGTGAAATTGGATGCAGTGACTGAGTGAAATCGGATGCAGTGACTGAGGGGAATCGGATGCAGTGACTGAGGACAATGGGATGCAGTGACTGAGGTCAATGGGATGCAGTGACTGAGGACAATGGGATGCAGTGACTGAGGACAATGGGATGCAGTGACTGAGGACAATGGGATGCAGTGACTGAGGACAATGGGATGCAGTGACTGAGGGCAATGGGATGCAGTGACTGAGGGCAATGGGATGCAGTGACTGAGGGCAATGGGATGCAGTGACTGAGGACAATGGGAGGCAGTGACTGAGGGAAATGATATGCGGTGACTGAGGGAAATGGGATGCAGTGTCTGTGAGATAGGGGAAACAGTGACTGAGGGACATGGGATGCAGTGTCTGTGAGATAGGGGAAACAGTGACTGAGGGACATGGGATGCAGTGACTCTGGTGAAGGAGATGCAGTGTTTGAGTGAAATGGGATGCAGTGATTGAGTGAAATGGGAAGCACTGACTGAGTGAAATGGGATGCACTGACTGTGTTAAATGTGATGCAGAGGCTGAATGAAATGGGATGCAGTGACTGAAATGCGATGCAGTGACTGAGTGAAATGCGATGCAGTGACTGAGTGAAATGCGATGCAGTGACTGAGTGAAATGCGATGCAGTGACTGAGTGAAATGCGATGCAGTGACTGAGTGAAATGGGCTGCAGTGACTGTTGGAAATGGGATGCAGTGACTGTGGTGAAGGAGATGCAGTGATTGAGTGAAATGGGATGCAGTGACTGAGTGAAATGGGATGCAGTGACCGCCTTAAATGGGATGCAGTGACTGCGTGAAATGGGACGCAGTGACTGAGTGAAATGGGATGCAGTGACTGAGGGAAATGGGATGCAGTGACTGAGTGAAATGTGATGCAGTCACTGAATGAAATGGGACGCAGTGACTGAGTGAAATGGGATGCAGTGACTGACTGAAATGGGATGAAGTGACTGAGTGAAATGGGATGCAGTGACTGTGGGACGTGGGATGCAGTGACTGAGGGAAATGGAGCAAGTGACTGAGGGACGTGTGATGCAGTGAATGACGGACGTGGGATGCAGTGACTGAGGGACATGGGATGCAGTGACTGAGGGACATGGGATGCATCGACTGAGTGAAATGCGATGCAGAGACTGAGGGAAAGGAGATGCTCTGACTGTGGGAAATGGGCTGCAGTGACTGTTGGAAATGGGATGCAGTGACTGTGGTGAAGGAGATGCAGTGATTGAGTGAAATGGGATGCAGTGACTGAGTGAAATGCGAAGCAGTGACCGCCTTAAATGGGATGCAGTGACTGCGTGAAATGGGACGCAGTGACTGAGTGAAATGGGATGCAGTGACTGAGGGAAATGGGATGCAGTGACTGAGTGAAATGTGATGCAGTCACTGAATGAAATGGGATGCACTGATTGTGTGAAATGGGATGCAGTGACTGAGGGAAATGGGATGCAGTGCCTGATGAAATGGGATGCAGTGACTGAGTGAAATGGGATGCAGTGACTGCGTGAAATGGGATGCAGTGACTGCGTGAAATGGGACGCAGTGACTGAGTGAAATGGGATGCAGTGACTGACTGAAATGGGATGAAGTGACTGAGTGAAATGGGATGCAGTGACTGTGGGACGTGGGATGCAGTGACTGAGGGAAATGGAGCAAGTGACTGAGAGACGTGTGATGCAGTGAATGACGGACGTGGGATGCAGTGACTGAGGGACATGGGATGCAGTGACTGAGGGACATGGGATGCATCGACTGAGTGAAATGCGATGCAGAGACTGAGGGAAAGGAGATGCTCTGACTGTGGGAAATGGGATGCAGTGAGTGTGGGAAATTGAATGCAGTGTCTGTGAGATACGGGAAACAGTGACTGTTGGAAATGGGATGCAGTGACTGTGGTGAAGGAGATGCAATGATTGAGTGAAATGGGATGCACTGACTGAGTGAAATGGAATGCAGTGACTGAGTGAAATGGGATGCAGTGACTGAGTGAAATGGGATGCAGTGACTGAGTGAAATGGGATGCAGTGACTGAGTGAAATGGGATGCAGTGACTGAGGAAAATGGGATGCAGTGACTGAGTGAAATGGGATGCAGTGACTGAGTGAAATGGAATTGCCGTGACTGTGGAAAGGAGATGCAGTGTCTGAGGAATTGGGACGCGGTGACCGATGGTAATGGGATGCTCTGACTGAGTGTAAAGTGAAGCATTGAGTGAAATGGGATGCAGTGGCTGTGTGAAATGGGATGCAGTGGCTGTGTGAAATGGGATGCAGTGTTTGTGTGAAATGGGATGCAGTGTTTGTGTGAAATGGGATGCAGTGTTTGTGTGAAATGGGATGCAGTGGCTGTGTGAAATGGGGTGCAGTGGCTGTGTGAACTGGGATGCAGTGACTGTGTGAATAGGGATGCAGTGACTGAGGGAAAGGAGATGCATTGTCTGTTTGAAATGGGATGCTGTGACTCAAGTGAATGGGATGCAGTGACTGTGGGGAATGTGATGCAGTGACTGTGGGGAATGTGATGCAGTGACTGTGGGGAATGTGATGCAGTGACTGAGGGACATGTGATGCAGTGACTGAGGGACATGGGATGCAGTGACTGAGGGAAATGGGATGCAGTGACTGAGGGAAATGAGATGCCGAGACTGAATGAACTGGGATGCAGTGACTGATGGAAATGTGATTCAGTGACTGCGTGAAATGGGATGCAGTGAATGAGTGAAATGAGATGCAGTGACTGATGGAAAGGTGATGCAGTAACTGAAGGAAATAGGATGCAGTGACCGAGGGAAATGAGATGCAGTATTTGTAGGAAGTAGGATGCAATCACTGAGTGAAATGCGATGCAGAGACTGAGGGAAAGGAGAAGCTGTGACTATGGGAAATGGGATGCTGTGCGTGTTGGAAATTGAATGCAGCGTCTGTGAGATACGGGAAACAGTGACTGTTGGAAATGGGATTCAGTGACTGTGGTGAAGGAGATGTAGTGACTGAGGGAAATGGGATGCAGTGACTGAGGGAAATGGGATGCAGTGACTGATGGAAATGGGATGCAGTGTCTGAGGGAAATGGGATGCAGTGTCTGAGGGAAATGGGATGCCGTGACTGAGGGAAATGGGATGCAGTGACTTACGGAAATGGGATGCAGTGACTGACGGAAATGGATTGAAGTGACTGATGGAAGTGGGATGCACTGACTGAGTGAAATGCGATGCAGTGACTGAGTGAAATGGGCTGCAGTGACTGTTGGAAATTGGATGCAGTGACTGTGGTGAAGGAGATGCAGTGATTGAGTGAAATGGGATGCAGTGACTGAGTGAAATGCGAAGCAGTGACCGCCTTAAATGGGATGCAGTGACTGCGTGAAATGGGATGAAGTGAGTGAGTGAAATGGGATGCAGTGACTGTGGGACGTGGGATACAGTGACTGTGGGACGTGGGATGCAGTGACTGAGGGAAATGGATGCAGTGACTGAGGGACGTGGGATGCAGTGAATGACGGACGTGGGATGCAGTGACTGCGTAAAATGGGATGCAGTGACTACGTAAAATGGGATGCAGTGACTGAGTGAAATGGGATGCGGTGACTGAGGGAAATGGGATGCAGTGACTGAGGGACATGGGATGCAGTGACTGAGGGACATGGGATGCATCGACTGAGTGAAATGCGATGCAGAGACTGAGGGAAAGGAGATGCTCTGACTGTGGGAAATGGGATGCAGTGAGTGTGGGAAATTGAATGCAGTGTCTGTGAGATACGGGAAACAGTGACTGTTGGAAATGGGATGCAGTGACTGTGGTGAAGGAGATGTAATGATTGAGTGAAATGGGATGCACTGACTGAGTTAAATGTGATGCAGAGGCTGAATGAAATGGGATTCAGTCAGTGAGTGAAATGTGATGCAGTCAGTGAGTGAAATGTGATGCAGTCAGTGAGTGAAATGTGATGCAGTCAGTGAGTGAAATGTGATGCAGTCAGTGAGTGAAATGGGATGCAGTCAGTGAGTGAAATGGGATGCAGTCAGTGAGTGAAATGGGATGCAGTCAGTGAGTGAAATGGGATGCAGTGACTGAGTGAAATGCGATGCAGTGTCTAAAGGAAAGGAAATGCAGTGTCTGAGGGGTATCGGATGCTGCGACTGAGGGAAATGGGATGGAGTGACTGACGGAAATGGGATGCAGTGTCTGAGCGAAATGGGATGCAGTGACTGAGTGAAATGGGATGCAGTGACTGTGTGAAATGGGATGCAGTGACTGAGGGCAATGGGATGCAGTGACTGAGGGAAATGGGATGCAGTGTCTGAGGGAAGTGGGATGCAGTGTCTGAGGGAAGTGGGATGCAGTGACAGTAGGAAATGGGATGCAGTGACTGATGGAAATGGGACGCAGTGACTGAGTGAAATGGGACGCAGTGACGGAGGTACTGGGAAGGAGTGACTGAGTTAATAGGGATGCAGTCCCTGAGCGGGCTTGGGATGCACTGACTTAGGGAAATGGGATACAGTGCCTATGTGAAATGGGATGCAGTGACTGAGTGAAATGCGATGCAGTGACTGCGTGAAATGGGATGCAGTGCATGAGTGAAATGAGATGCAGTGACTGAGTGAAATGCGCGGTGACTGACAGAAATCGGATACAGTGACTGACGGAAATGGGATGCGGTGACTTTGTGAACTGGGATGTGGTGACTGTGAGAACTGGGATGCGGTGACTATGTGAACTGGGATGCGGTGACTATGTGAACTGGGATGCAGTGGCTGAGTGAAATGGGATGCAGTGGCTGAGTGAAATGGGATGCAGTGACTGAGTGAAATGGGATGCAGTGACTGAGTGAAATGGGATGCAGTGACTGAGTGAAATGAGATGCAGTGACTGATGGAAATGGTATGCAGTGTCTGTTTGAAATGGGATCCTGCGACTGAAGTTAATGGGATGCAGTGACTGAGGGTAATGGGATGCAGTGAATGAGTGAAATGGGATGCAGTGTCTAAAGGAAAGGAAATGCAGTGTCTGAGGGGTATCGGATGCTGCGACTGAGGGAAATGGGATGGAGTGACTGACGGAAATGGGATGCAGTGTCTGAGCGAAATGGGATGCAGTGACTGAGTGAAATGGGATGCAGTGACTGTGTGAAATGGGATGCAGTGACTGAGGGCAATGGGATGCAGTGACTGAGGGAAATGGGATGCAGTGTCTGAGGGAAGTGGGATCCTGCGACTGAAGTTAATGGGATGCAGTGACTGAGTGAAATGGGATGCAGTGACTGAGTGAAATGCGATGCAGTGTCTAAAGGAAAGGAAATGCAGTGTCTGAGGGGTATCGGATGCTGCGACTGAGGGAAATGGGATGGAGTGACTGACGGAAATGGGATGCAGTGTCTGAGCGAAATGGGATGCAGTGACTGAGTGAAATGGGATGCAGTGACTGTGTGAAATGGGATGCAGTGACTGAGGGCAATGGGATGCAGTGACTGATGGAAATGGTATGCAGTGTCTGTTTGAAATGGGATCCTGCGACTGAAGTTAATGGGATGCAGTGACTGAGTGAAATGGGATGCAGTGACTGAGTGAAATGCGATGCAGTGTCTAAAGGAAAGGAAATGCAGTGTCTGAGGGGTATCGGATGCTGCGACTGAGGGAAATGGGATGGAGTGACTGACGGAAATGGGATGCAGTGTCTGAGCGAAATGGGATGCAGTGACTGAGTGAAATGGGATGCAGTGACTGTGTGAAATGGGATGCAGTGACTGAGGGCAATGGGATGCAGTGACTGAGGGAAATGGGATGCAGTGACTGTGTGAAATGGGATGCAGTGACTGTGTGAAATGGGATGCAGTGACTGAGGGCAATGGGATGCAGTGACTGAGGGAAATGGGATGCAGTGTCTGAGGGAAGTGGGATGCAGTGACTGGGAAATGGGATGCAGTGACAGTAGGAAATGGGATGCAGTGACTGATGGAAATGGGACGCAGTGACTGAGTGAAATGGGACGCAGTGACGGAGGTACTGGGAAGGAGTGACTGAGTTAATAGGGATGCAGTCCCTGAGCGGGCTTGGGATGCACTGACTTAGGGAAATGGGATACAGTGCCTATGTGAAATGGGATGCAGTGACTGAGTGAAATGCGATGCAGTGACTGCGTGAAATGGGATGCAGTGCATGAGTGAAATGAGATGCAGTGACTGAGTGAAATGCGCGGTGACTGACAGAAATCGGATACAGTGACTGACGGAAATGGGATGCGGTGACTTTGTGAACTGGGATGTGGTGACTGTGAGAACTGGGATGCGGTGACTATGTGAACTGGGATGCGGTGACTATGTGAACTGGGATGCAGTGGCTGAGTGAAATGGGATGCAGTGGCTGAGTGAAATGGGATGCAGTGGCTGAGTGAAATGGGATGCAGTGACTGAGTGAAATGGGATGCAGTGACTGAGTGAAATGGGATGCAGTGACTGGGTGAAATGGGATGCAGTGACTGAGTGAAATGGGATGCAGTGACTGAGTGAAATGAGATGCAGTGACTGATGGAAATGGTATGCAGTGTCTGTTTGAAATGGGATCCTGCGACTGAAGTTAATGGGATGCAGTGACTGAGGGTAATGGGATGCAGTGAATGAGTGAAATGGGATGTAGAGACTGAGTGAAATGGGATGCAGTGACTGAGGACATGGGGATGCAGTGACTGAGGACATGGGGATGCAGTGACTGAGGGCAATGGGATGCAGTGACTGAGGGCAATGGGATGCAGTGACTGAGGGCAATGGGATGCAGTGACTGAGAGAAATGGGATGCAGTGACTGATGGAAATGGGATGCAGTGACTGGCAAATGGGATGCAGTGACAGTGGGAAATGGGACGCAGTGACTGATGGAAATGGGACGCAGTGACTGAGTGAAATGGGACACAGTGACTGAGTGAAATGGAATTGCCGTGACTGTGGAAAGGAGATGCAGTGACTGAGGAAATGGAAGCAGTGACTGAGTGAAATGGGATGCAGTGACGGAGGTACTGGGAAGGAGTGACTGAGTTAATAGGGATGCAGTCCCTGACCGGGCTTGGGGTGCACTGACTTAGGGAAATGGGATACACTGCCTGAGTGAAATGCGACGCACTGACTGAGTGAAATGGGATGCAGTGACTGAGTGGAATGGGATGCAGTGACTGAGTCAAATGGGATGCAGTGACTGAGTCAAATGGGATGCAGTGAATGAGTGAAATGAGATGCAGTGACTGAGTGAAATGCGCGCAGTGACTGATAGAAATCGGATACAGTGTCTGATGGAACTGGGATGCAGTGACTGACGGAACTGGGATGCAGTGACTTTGTGAACTGGGATGTGGTGACTGTGTGAAGTGGGATGCGGTGACTCTGTGAACTGGGATGCAGTGGCTGAGTGAAATGGGATGCAGTGGCTGAGTGAAATGGGATGCAGTGGGGAGTGAAATGTGATGCAGTGACTGGTGGAAATGAGATGCAGTGACTAAGGGAAAGGAAATGCAGTGTCTGTGGGAAATGGGATGCTGCGACTGAGGGTAATGGGATGCAGTGACTGAGGGTAATGGGATGCAGTGACTGAGGGTAATGGGATGCAGTGACTGAGGGTAATGGGATGCAGTGACTGATGGAAATGGATGCAGTGACTGAGTGAAATGGGATGCAGTGACTGAGTGAAATGCGATGCAGTGTCTTAAGGAAAGGAAATGCAGTGTCTGAGCGGTATAGGATGCTGCGACTGAGGGAAATGGGATGGAGTGACTGACGGAAATGGGATGCAGTGTCTGAGCGAAATGGGATGCAGTGACTGAGGAAAATGGGATGGAGTGACTGAGGACAATGGGATGCTGTGACTGACGGCCATGGGATGCTGTGACTGATGGAAATTGGACGCAGTGACTGAGTGAAATGGGACGCAGTGACTGAGTGAAATGTAATTGCCGTGACTGTGGAAAGGAGATGCAGTGACTGAGGAAATGGCATGCAGTGACTGAGGGAAATGGGATGCAGTGACTGAGGGAAATGGGATGCAGTGACTGGGAAATGGGATGCAGTGACTGATGGAAATGGGATGCAGTGACTGAGGGAAATGGGATGCAGTGACTGGGAAATGGGATGCAGTGACAGTGGGAAATGGGACGCAGTGACTGATGGAAATGGGATGCAGTGACTGAGTGAAATGGGACACAGTGACTGAGTGAAATGGAATTGCCGTGACTGTGGAAAGGAGATGCAGTGACTGAGGAAATGGGATGCAGTGACTGAGGGAAATGTGATGCAGTGACTGAGTGGAATGTGATGCAGTGACTGAGTGGAATGGGATGCAGTGACTGAGTGGAATGGGATGCAGTGACTGAGTGGAATGGGATGCAGTGACTGAGTGGAATGGGATGCAGTGACTGAGTGGAATGGGATGCAGTGACTGAGTGGAATGGGATGCAGTGACTGAGTGAAATGGGATGCAGTGACTGAGTGAAATGGGATGCAGTGACTGAGTGGAATGTGATGCTGTGACTGAGTGAAATGCGATGCAGTGACTGCGTGAAATGAGATCCAGTGGGTAATAAAATCGGATGCAGTGACTGGTGAAAATGAGATGCAGTGACTAAGGGAAAGGAAATGCAGTGTCTGTGGGAAATGGGATGCTGCGACTGAGGGTGATGGGATGCAGTGACTGAGGGTAATGGGATGCAGTGACTGATGGAAATAGCCGCAGTGACTGAGTGAAATGGGATGCAGTGACTGAGTGAAATGCGATGCAGTGTCTTAAGGAAAGGAAATGCAGTGTCTGAGGGGTATAGGATGCTGCGACTGAGGGAAATGGGATGTAGTGACTGACGGAAATGGGATGCAGTGTCTGAGGGAAATGGGACGCAGTGTCAGAGTGAAATGGGATGCAGTGACTGAGGGAAATGGGATGCAGTGACAGTGGGAAATGGGATGCAGTGACAGTGGGAAATGGGACGCAGTGACTGATGGAAATGGGATGCAGTGACTGAGTGAAATGGGACACAGTGACTGAGTGAAATGGAATTGCCGTGACTGTGGAAAGGAGATGCAGTGACTGAGGAAATGGGATGCAGTGACTGAGGGAAATGTGATGCAGTGACTGAGTGGAATGTGATGCAGTGACTGAGTGGAATGGGATGCAGTGACTGAGTGGAATGGGATGCAGTGACTGAGTGGAATGGGATGCAGTGACTGAGTGGAATGGGATGCAGTGACTGAGTGGAATGGGATGCAGTGACTGAGTGGAATGGGATGCAGTGACTGAGTGGAATGGGATGCAGTGACTGAGTGGAATGGGATGCAGTGACTGAGTGGAATGGGATGCAGTGACTGAGTGAAATGCGATGCAGTGACTGCGTGAAATGAGATCCAGTGGGTAATAAAATCGGATGCAGTGACTGGTGAAAATGAGATGCAGTGACTAAGGGAAAGGAAATGCAGTGTCTGTGGGAAATGGGATGCTGCGACTGAGGGTGATGGGATGCAGTGACTGAGGGTAATGGGATGCAGTGACTGATGGAAATAGCCGCAGTGACTGAGTGAAATGGGATGCAGTGACTGAGTGAAATGCGATGCAGTGTCTTAAGGAAAGGAAATGCAGTGTCTGAGGGGTATAGGATGCTGCGACTGAGGGAAATGGGATGTAGTGACTGACGGAAATGGGATGCAGTGTCTGAGGGAAATGGGACGCAGTGTCAGAGTGAAATGGGATGCAGTGACTGAGGGAAATGGGATGCAGTATTTATAGGAAGGAGGATGCAATCACTGAGTGAAATGCGATGCAGAGACTGAGGGGAAGGAGATGCTCTGACTATGGGAAATGGGATGCAGTGAGTGTGGGAAATGGAATGCATCGTCTGTGAGATACGGGAAACAGTGACTGATGGGAATGTGATGCAGTGACTGTGGTGAAGGAGATGCAGTGATTGAGTGAAATGGGATGCAGTGACTGAGTGAAATGTGATGCAGTGACTGCTTGAAATGGGATGCAGTGACTGAGGGAAATGTGATTTCGTCACTGAGTGAAATTGGATGCAGTCGCTCAGTGAAACGGGATGCATCACTGAGTGCAATGGGATGCAGTGACTGGGTGAAATGGGATGCAGTGACTGAGTGAAATCGGATGCAGTGACTGAGGGAAATGGGATGCACTGACCGAGTGAAATGAGATGCAGTGACTGACGGAAATGGGATGCAGTGACTGAGGGAAATGGGGTGCATTATTTGTGGGGAGAAGGATGCAATCACTGAGTGAAATGAGATGATGAGACTGAGGGCAAGGAGATGCTGTGACTATGGGAAATGGGATGCACTGAGTGTGGGAAATTGAATGCAGCGTCTGTGAGATACGGGAAACAGTGACTGATGGAAATGGGATGCAGTGACAGAGTGACATGAGGTGCAGTGACTGAGTGAAATGAGATGCAGCGTCTGATTGAAATGTGATGCAGTGACTGAGGGAAATGGGATGCAGTGACTGAGGTACTGGGAAGTAGTGACTGAGTGAAATGCGATGCAGTGACTGAGTGAAATGCGATGCAGTGACTGAGTGAAATGCGATGCAGTGACTGAGTGAAATGCGATGCAGTGACTGAGTGAAATGCGATGCAGTGACTGAGTGAAATGCGATGCACTGACTGAGTGAAATGCGATGCACTGACTGAGTGAAATGCGATGCACTGACTGAGTGAAATGAGATGCACTGACTGATGGAAATTGGATGCAGTGACAGAGCGACATGAGGTGCAGAGACTGAGTAAAATGAGAAGCATTGAATGCACTGTCTGTGAGATACGGGAAACAGTGACTGATGGAAATGGGATGCAGTGACTATGGTGAAGGGGATGCAGCGACTGAGTGAAATGGGATGCAGTGACTGCGTGAAATGGGATGCAGTGACTGACGGAAATGGGATGCAGTGACTGAGGGAAATAGGATGCAGTGACTGAGGGAAATAGGATGCAGTGACTGAGGGAAATGAGATGCAGTGACTGAGGGAAATGAGATGCACTGACTGAGGGAAATGAGATGCACTGACTGAGGGAAATGGGATGCAGTGACTGAGTGAAATGTGATGCAGTCACTGAATGAAATGGGATGCACTGATTGTGTGAAATGGGATGCAGTGACTGAGGGAAATGGGATGCAGTGCCTGATGAAATGGGATGCAGTGACTGAGTGAAATGGGATGCAGTGACTGCGTGAAATGGGATGCAGTGACTGCGTGAAATGGGACGCAGTGACTGAGTGAAATGGGATGCAGTGACTGACTGAAATGGGATGAAGTGACTGAGTGAAATGGGATGCAGTGACTGTGGGACGTGGGATGCAGTGACTGAGGGAAATGGAGCAAGTGACTGAGGGACGTGTGATGCAGTGAATGACGGACGTGGGATGCAGTGACTGAGGGACATGGGATGCAGTGACTGAGGGACATGGGATGCATCGACTGAGTGAAATGCGATGCAGAGACTGAGGGAAAGGAGATGCTCTGACTGTGGGAAATGGGATGCAGTGAGTGTGGGAAATTGAATGCAGTGTCTGTGAGATACGGGAAACAGTGACTGTTGGAAATGGGATGCAGTGACTGTGGTGAAGGAGATGCAATGATTGAGTGAAATGGGATGCACTGACTGAGTGAAATGGAATGCAGTGACTGAGTGAAATGTGATTCAGTCAGTGAGTGAAATGGGATGCAGTCAGTGAGTGAAATGGGATGCAGTCAGTGAGTGAAATGGGATGCAGTCAGTGAGTGAAATGGGATGCAGTGACTGAGTGAAATGGGATGCAGTGACTGAGTGAAATGGGATGCAGTGACTGAGTGAAATGGGATTGCCGTGACTGTGGAAAGGAGATGCAGTGTCTGAGGAATTGGGACGCGGTGACCGATGGTAATGGGATGCTCTGACTGAGTGTAAAGTGAAGCATTGAGTGAAATGGGATGCAGTGTTTGTGTGAAATGGGATGCAGTGGCTGTGTGAAATGGGATGCAGTGGCTGTGTGAAATGGGATGCAGTGGCTGTGTGAAATGGGGTGCAGTGGCTGTGGGGAATGTGATGCAGTGACTGTGGGGAATGTGATGCAGTGACTGTGGGGAATGTGATGCAGTGACTGTGGGGAATGTGATGCAGTGACTGAGGGACATGTGATGCAGTGACTGAGGGACATGGGATGCAGTGACTGAGGGAAATGGGATGCAGTGACTGAGGGAAATGAGATGCCGAGACTGAATGAACTGGGATGCAGTGACTGATGGAAATGTGATTCAGTGACTGCGTGAAATGGGGTGCAGTGAATGAGTGAAATGAGATGCAGTGACTGATGGAAAGGTGATGCAGTAACTGAAGGAAATAGGATGCAGTGACCGAGGGAAATGAGATGCAGTATTTGTAGGAAGTAGGATGCAATCACTGAGTGAAATGCGATGCAGAGACTGAGGGAAAGGAAAAGCTGTGACTATGGGAAATGGGATGCTGTGCGTGTTGGAAATTGAATGCAGCGTCTGTGAGATACGGGAAACAGTGACTGTTGGAAATGGGATTCAGTGACTGTGGTGAAGGAGATGTAGTGACTGAGGGAAATGGGATGCAGTGACTGAGGGAAATGGGATGCAGTGACTGAGGGAAATGGGATGCAGTGACTGATGGAAATGGGATGCAGTGTCTGAGGGAAATGGGATGCAGTGTCTGAGGGAAATGGGATGCCGTGACTGAGGGAAATGGGATGCAGTGACTTACGGAAATGGGATGCAGTGACTGACGGAAATGGATTGAAGTGACTGATGGAAGTGGGATGCACTGACTGAGTGAAATGCGATGCAGTGACTGAGTGAAATGGGCTGCAGTGACTGTTGGAAATTGGATGCAGTGACTGTGGTGAAGGAGATGCAGTGATTGAGTGAAATGGGATGCAGTGACTGAGTGAAATGCGAAGCAGTGACCGCCTTAAATGGGATGCAGTGACTGCGTGAAATGGGATGAAGTGAGTGAGTGAAATGGGATGCAGTGACTGTGGGACGTGGGATACAGTGACTGTGGGACGTGGGATACAGTGACTGTGGGACGTGGGATGCAGTGACACTGGGAAATGGATGCAGTGACTGAGGGACGTGGGATGCAGTGAATGACGGACGTGGGATGCAGTGACTGCGTAAAATGGGATGCAGTGACTACGTAAAATGGGATGCAGTGACTGAGTGAAATGAGATGCGGTGACTGAGGGAAATGGGATGCAGTGACTGAGGGACATGGGATGCAGTGACTGAGGGACATGGGATGCATCGACTGAGTGAAATGCGATGCAGAGACTGAGGGAAAGGAGATGCTCTGACTGTGGGAAATGGGATGCAGTGAGTGTGGGAAATTGAATGCAGTGTCTGTGAGATACGGGAAACAGTGACTGTTGGAAATGGGTTGCAGTGACTGTGGTGAAGGAGATGCAATGATTGAGTGAAATGGGATGCACTGACTGAGTTAAATGTGATGCAGAGGCTGAATGAAATGGGATGCAGTGACTGAGTGAAATGTGATTCAGTCAGTGAGTGAAATGTGATGCAGTCAGTGAGTGAAATGGGATGCAGTCAGTGAGTGAAATGGGATGCAGTGACTGAGTGAAATGCGATGCAGTGTCTAAAGGAAAGGAAATGCAGTGTCTGAGGGGTATCGGATGCTGCGACTGAGGGAAATGGGATGGAGTGACTGACGGAAATGGGATGCAGTGTCTGAGCGAAATGGGATGCAGTGACTGAGTGAAATGGGATGCAGTGACTGTGTGAAATGGGATGCAGTGACTGAGGGCAATGGGATGCAGTGACTGAGGGAAATGGGATGCAGTGTCTGAGGGAAGTGGGATGCAGTGACTGGGAAATGGGATGCAGTGACAGTAGGAAATGGGATGCAGTGACTGATGGAAATGGGACGCAGTGACTGAGTGAAATGGGACGCAGTGACGGAGGTACTGGGAAGGAGTGACTGAGTTAATAGGGATGCAGTCCCTGAGCGGGCTTGGGATGCACTGACTTAGGGAAATGGGATACAGTGCCTATGTGAAATGGGATGCAGTGACTGAGTGAAATGCGATGCAGTGACTGCGTGAAATGGGATGCAGTGCATGAGTGAAATGAGATGCAGTGACTGAGTGAAATGCGCGGTGACTGATAGAAATCGGATACAGTGACTGACGGAAATGGGATGCGGTGACTTTGTGAACTGGGATGTGGTGACTGTGAGAACTGGGATGCGGTGACTATGTGAACTGGGATGCAGTGGCTGAGTGAAATGGGATGCAGTGGCTGAGTGAAATGGGATGCAGTGACTGAGTGAAATGGGATGCAGTGACTGAGTGAAATGGGATAAAGTGACTGAGTGAAATGGGATGCAGTGACTGAGTGAAATGGGATGCAGTGACTGAGTGAAATGGGATGCAGTGACTGGGAAATGGGATGCAGTGACAGTGGGAAATGGGATGCAGTGACTGATGGAAATGGGATGCAGTGACTGAGGGAAATGGGATGCAGTGACTGGGAAATGGGATGCAGTGACAGTGGGAAATGGGACGCAGTGACTGATGGAAATGGGATGCAGTGACTGAGTGAAATGGGACACAGTGACTGAGTGAAATGGAATTGCCGTGACTGTGGAAAGGAGATGCAGTGACTGAGGAAATGTGATGCAGTGACTGAGGGAAATGTGATGCAGTGACTGAGTGGAATGGGATGCAGTGACTGAGTGGAATGGGATGCAGTGACTGAGTGGAATGGGATGCAGTGACTGAGTGGAATGGGATGCAGTGACTGAGTGGAATGGGATGCAGTGACTGAGTGGAATGGGATGCAGTGACTGAGTGGAATGGGATGCAGTGACTATGGTGAAGGGGATGCAGCGACTGAGTGAAATGGGATGCAGTGACTGCGTGAAATGGGATGCAGTTACTGACGGAAATGGGATGCAGTGACTGAGGGAAATGGGATGCAGTGACTGAGGGAAATGAGATGCAGTGACTGAGGGAAATGAGATGCACTGACTGAGGGAAATGGGATGCAGTGACTGAGTGAAATGTGATGCAGTCACTGAATGAAATGGGATGCACTGATTGTGTGAAATGGGATGCAGTGACTGAGGGAAATGGGATGCAGTGCCTGATGAAATGGGATGCAGTGACTGAGTGAAATGGGATGCAGTGACTGCGTGAAATGGGATGCAGTGACTGCGTGAAATGGGACGCAGTGACTGACGGAAATGGGATGCAGTGACTGAGGGAAATGGGATGCAGTGACTGAGGGAAATGAGATGCAGTGACTGAGGGAAATGAGATGCACTGACTGAGGGAAATGGGATGCAGTGACTGAGTGAAATGTGATGCAGTCACTGAATGAAATGGGATGCACTGATTGTGTGAAATGGGATGCAGTGACTGAGGGAAATGGGATGCAGTGCCTGACTGAAATGGGATGAAGTGACTGAGTGAAATGGGATGCAGTGACTGTGGGACGTGGGATGCAGTGACTGAGGGAAATGGAGCAAGTGACTGAGGGACGTGTGATGCAGTGAATGACGGACGTGGGATGCAGTGACTGAGGGACATGGGATGCAGTGACTGAGGGACATGGGATGCATCGACTGAGTGAAATGCGATGCAGAGACTGAGGGAAAGGAGATGCTCTGACTGTGGGAAATGGGATGCAGTGAGTGTGGGAAATTGAATGCAGTGTCTGTGAGATACGGGAAACAGTGACTGTTGGAAATGGGATGCAGTGACTGTGGTGAAGGAGATGCAATGATTGAGTGAAATGGGATGCACTGACTGAGTGAAATGGAATGCAGTGACTGAGTGAAATGTGATTCAGTCAGTGAGTGAAATGGGATGCAGTCAGTGAGTGAAATGGGATGCAGTCAGTGAGTGAAATGGGATGCAGTCAGTGAGTGAAATGGGATGCAGTGACTGAGTGAAATGGGATGCAGTGACTGAGTGAAATGGGATGCAGTGACTGAGTGAAATGGGATTGCCGTGACTGTGGAAAGGAGATGCAGTGTCTGAGGAATTGGGACGCGGTGACCGATGGTAATGGGATGCTCTGACTGAGTGTAAAGTGAAGCATTGAGTGAAATGGGATGCAGTGTTTGTGTGAAATGGGATGCAGTGGCTGTGTGAAATGGGATGCAGTGGCTGTGTGAAATGGGATGCAGTGGCTGTGTGAAATGGGGTGCAGTGGCTGTGTGAACTGGGATGCAGTGGCTGTGTGAATAGGGATGCAGTGACTGAGGGAAAGGAGATGCATTGTCTGTTTGAAATGGGATGCTGTGACTCAAGTGAATGGGATGCCGTGTCTGTGGGGAATGTGATGCAGTGACTGTGGGGAATGTGATGCAGTGACTGTGGGGAATGTGATGCAGTGACTGTGGGGAATGTGATGCAGTGACTGTGGGGAATGTGATGCAGTGACTGAGGGACATGTGATGCAGTGACTGAGGGACATGGGATGCAGTGACTGAGGGAAATGGGATGCAGTGACTGAGGGAAATGAGATGCCGAGACTGAATGAACTGGGATGCAGTGACTGATGGAAATGTGATTCAGTGACTGCGTGAAATGGGGTGCAGTGAATGAGTGAAATGAGATGCAGTGACTGATGGAAAGGTGATGCAGTAACTGAAGGAAATAGGATGCAGTGACCGAGGGAAATGAGATGCAGTATTTGTAGGAAGTAGGATGCAATCACTGAGTGAAATGCGATGCAGAGACTGAGGGAAAGGAAAAGCTGTGACTATGGGAAATGGGATGCTGTGCGTGTTGGAAATTGAATGCAGCGTCTGTGAGATACGGGAAACAGTGACTGTTGGAAATGGGATTCAGTGACTGTGGTGAAGGAGATGTAGTGACTGAGGGAAATGGGATGCAGTGACTGAGGGAAATGGGATGCAGTGACTGAGGGAAATGGGATGCAGTGACTGATGGAAATGGGATGCAGTGTCTGAGGGAAATGGGATGCAGTGTCTGAGGGAAATGGGATGCCGTGACTGAGGGAAATGGGATGCAGTGACTTACGGAAATGGGATGCAGTGACTGACGGAAATGGATTGAAGTGACTGATGGAAGTGGGATGCACTGACTGAGTGAAATGCGATGCAGTGACTGAGTGAAATGGGCTGCAGTGACTGTTGGAAATTGGATGCAGTGACTGTGGTGAAGGAGATGCAGTGATTGAGTGAAATGGGATGCAGTGACTGAGTGAAATGCGAAGCAGTGACCGCCTTAAATGGGATGCAGTGACTGCGTGAAATGGGATGAAGTGAGTGAGTGAAATGGGATGCAGTGACTGTGGGACGTGGGATACAGTGACTGTGGGACGTGGGATGCAGTGACACTGGGAAATGGATGCAGTGACTGAGGGACGTGGGATGCAGTGAATGACGGACGTGGGATGCAGTGACTGCGTAAAATGGGATGCAGTGACTACGTAAAATGGGATGCAGTGACTGAGTGAAATGAGATGCGGTGACTGAGGGAAATGGGATGCAGTGACTGAGGGACATGGGATGCAGTGACTGAGGGACATGGGATGCATCGACTGAGTGAAATGCGATGCAGAGACTGAGGGAAAGGAGATGCTCTGACTGTGGGAAATGGGATGCAGTGAGTGTGGGAAATTGAATGCAGTGTCTGTGAGATACGGGAAACAGTGACTGTTGGAAATGGGTTGCAGTGACTGTGGTGAAGGAGATGCAATGATTGAGTGAAATGGGATGCACTGACTGAGTTAAATGTGATGCAGAGGCTGAATGAAATGGGATGCAGTGACTGAGTGAAATGTGATTCAGTCAGTGAGTGAAATGGGATGCAGTCAGTGAGTGAAATGGGATGCAGTCAGTGAGTGAAATGGGATGCAGTGACTGAGTGAAATGCGATGCAGTGTCTAAAGGAAAGGAAATGCAGTGTCTGAGGGGTATCGGATGCTGCGACTGAGGGAAATGGGATGGAGTGACTGACGGAAATGGGATGCAGTGTCTGAGCGAAATGGGATGCAGTGACTGAGTGAAATGGGATGCAGTGACTGTGTGAAATGGGATGCAGTGACTGAGGGCAATGGGATGCAGTGACTGAGGGAAATGGGATGCAGTGTCTGAGGGAAGTGGGATGCAGTGACTGGGAAATGGGATGCAGTGACAGTAGGAAATGGGATGCAGTGACTGATGGAAATGGGACGCAGTGACTGAGTGAAATGGGACGCAGTGACGGAGGTACTGGGAAGGAGTGACTGAGTTAATAGGGATGCAGTCCCTGAGCGGGCTTGGGATGCACTGACTTAGGGAAATGGGATACAGTGCCTATGTGAAATGGGATGCAGTGACTGAGTGAAATGCGATGCAGTGACTGCGTGAAATGGGATGCAGTGCATGAGTGAAATGAGATGCAGTGACTGAGTGAAATGCGCGGTGACTGATAGAAATCGGATACAGTGACTGACGGAAATGGGATGCGGTGACTTTGTGAACTGGGATGTGGTGACTGTGAGAACTGGGATGCGGTGACTATGTGAACTGGGATGCAGTGGCTGAGTGAAATGGGATGCAGTGGCTGAGTGAAATGGGATGCAGTGACTGAGTGAAATGGGATAAAGTGACTGAGTGAAATGGGATGCAGTGACTGAGTGAAATGGGATGCAGTGACTGAGTGAAATGGGATGCAGTGACTGAGTGAAATGAGATGCAGTGACTGATGGAAATGGTATGCAGTGTCTATTTGAAATGGGATCCTGCGACTGAAGTTAATGGGATGCAGTGACTGAGGGTAATGGGATGCAGTGAATGAGTGAAATGGGATGTAGAGACTGAGTGAAATGGGATGCAGTGACTGAGGACATTGGGATGCAGTGACTGAGGACAATGGGATGCAGTGACTGAGGACAATGGGATGCAGTGACTGAGGGCAATGGGATGCAGTGACTGAGAGAAATGGGATGCAGTGACTGGGAAATGGGACGCAGTGACTGATGGAAATGGGACGCAGTGACTGATGGAAATGGGACGCAGTGACTGATGGAAATGGGACGCAGTGACTGATGGAAATGGGACGCAGTGACTGAGTGAAATGGGACACAGTGACTGAGTGAAATGGAATTGCCGTGACTGTGGAAAGGAGATGCAGTGACTGAGGAAATGGAAGCAGTGACTGAGTGAAATGGGATGCAGTGACGGAGGTACTGGGAAGGAGTGACTGAGTTAATAGGGATGCAGTCCCTGACCGGGCTTGGGGTGCACTGACTTAGGGAAATGGGATACACTGCCTGAGTGAAATGCGACGCACTGACTGAGTGAAATGCGACGCACTGACTGAGTGAAATGGGATGCAGTGACTGAGTGGAATGGGATGCAGTGACTGAGTCAAATGGGATGCAGTGACTGAGTCAAATGGGATGCAGTGAATGAGTGAAATGAGATGCAGTGACTGAGTGAAATGCGCGCAGTGACTGATAGAAATCGGATACAGTGTCTGATGGAACTGGGATGCAGTGACTGACGGAACTGGGATGCAGTGACTTTGTGAACTGGGATGTGGTGACTGTGTGAAGTGGGATGCGGTGACTCTGTGAACTGGGATGCAGTGGCTGAGTGAAATGGGATGCAGTGGCTGAGTGAAATGGGATGCAGTGGGGAGTGAAATGTGATGCAGTGACTGGTGGAAATGAGATGCAGTGACTAAGGGAAAGGAAATGCAGTGTCTGTGGGAAATGGGATGCTGCGACTGAGGGTAATGGGATGCAGTGACTGAGGGTAATGGGATGCAGTGACTGAGGGTAATGGGATGCAGTGACTGATGGAAATGGATGCAGTGACTGAGTGAAATGGGATGCAGTGACTGAGTGAAATGCGATGCAGTGTCTTAAGGAAAGGAAATGCAGTGTCTGAGCGGTATAGGATGCTGCGACTGAGGGAAATGGGATGGAGTGACTGACGGAAATGGGATGCAGTGTCTGAGCGAAATGGGATGCAGTGACTGAGGGAAATGGGATGCAGTGACTGAGGACAATGGGATGCAGTGACTGACGGCCATGGGATGCTGTGACTGATGGAAATTGGACGCAGTGACTGAGTGAAATGGGACGCAGTGACTGAGTGAAATGTAATTGCCGTGACTGTGGAAAGGAGATGCAGTGACTGAGGAAATGGCATGCAGTGACTGAGGGAAATGGGATGCAGTGACTGAGGGAAATGGGATGCAGTGACTGGGAAATGGGATGCAGTGACAGTGGGAAATGGGATGCAGTGACTGATGGAAATGGGATGCAGTGACTGAGGGAAATGGGATGCAGTGACTGGGAAATGGGATGCAGTGACAGTGGGAAATGGGACGCAGTGACTGATGGAAATGGGATGCAGTGACTGAGTGAAATGGGACACAGTGACTGAGTGAAATGGAATTGCCGTGACTGTGGAAAGGAGATGCAGTGACTGAGGAAATGTGATGCAGTGACTGAGGGAAATGTGATGCAGTGACTGAGTGGAATGGGATGCAGTGACTGAGTGGAATGGGATGCAGTGACTGAGTGGAATGGGATGCAGTGACTGAGTGGAATGGGATGCAGTGACTGAGTGGAATGTGATGCTGTGACTGAGTGAAATGCGATGCAGTGACTGCGTGAAATGAGATCCAGTGGGTAATAAAATCGGATGCAGTGACTGGTGAAAATGAGATGCAGTGACTAAGGGAAAGGAAATGCAGTGTCTGTGGGAAATGGGATGCTGCGACTGAGGGTGATGGGATGCAGTGACTGAGGGTAATGGGATGCAGTGACTGATGGAAATAGCCGCAGTGACTGAGTGAAATGGGATGCAGTGACTGAGTGAAATGCGATGCAGTGTCCTAAGGAAAGGAAATGCAGTGTCTGAGGGGTATAGGATGCTGCGACTGAGGGAAATGGGATGTAGTGACTGACGGAAATGGGATGCAGTGTCTGAGGGAAATGGGACGCAGTGCCAGAGTGAAATGGGATGCAGTGACTGAGGACAATGGGATGCAGTGACTGACGGCCATGGGATGCTGTGACTGATGGAAATTGGACGCAGTGACTGAGTGAAATGGGACGCAGTGACTGAGTGAAATGTAATTGCCGTGACTGTGGAAAGGAGATGCAGTGACTGAGGAAATGGCATGCAGTGACTGAGGAAAATGGGATGCAGTGACTGAGGGAAATGGGATGCAGTGACTGGGAAATGGGATGCTGTGACAGTGGGAAATGGGATGCAGTGACTGATGGAAATGGGATGCAGTGACTGAGGGAAATGGGATGCAGTGACTGGGAAATGGGATGCAGTGACAGTGGGAAATGGGACGCAGTGACTGATGGAAATGGGATGCAGTGACTGAGTGAAATGGGACACAGTGACTGAGTGAAATGGAATTGCCGTGACTGTGGAAAGGAGATGCAGTGACTGAGGAAATGTGATGCAGTGACTGAGGGAAATGTGATGCAGTGACTGAGTGGAATGGGATGCAGTGACTGAGTGGAATGGGATGCAGTGACTGAGTGGAATGGGATGCAGTGACTGAGTGGAATGGGATGCAGTGACTGAGTGGAATGGGATGCAGTGACTGAGTGGAATGGGATGCAGTGACTGAGTGGAATGTGATGCTGTGACTGAGTGAAATGCGATGCAGTGACTGCGTGAAATGAGATCCAGTGGGTAATAAAATCGGATGCAGTGACTGGTGAAAATGAGATGCAGTGACTAAGGGAAAGGAAATGCAGTGTCTGTGGGAAATGGGATGCTGCGACTGAGGGTGATGGGATGCAGTGACTGAGGGTAATGGGATGCAGTGACTGATGGAAATAGCCGCAGTGACTGAGTGAAATGGGATGCAGTGACTGAGTGAAATGCGATGCAGTGACTGAGTGAAATGCGATGCAGTGTCCTAAGGAAAGGAAATGCAGTGTCTGAGGGGTATAGGATGCTGCGACTGAGGGAAATGGGATGTAGTGACTGACGGAAATGGGATGCAGTGTCTGAGGGAAATGGGACGCAGTGCCAGAGTGAAATGGGATGCAGTGACTGAGGGAAATGGGATGCAGTATTTGTAGGAAGGAGGATGCAATCACTGAGTGAAATGCGATGCAGAGACTGAGGGGAAGGAGATGCTCTGACTATGGGAAATGGGATGCAGTGAGTGTGGGAAATGGAATGCATCGTCTGTGAGATACGGGAAACAGTGACTGATGGGAATGTGATGCAGTGACTGTGGTGAAGGAGATGCAGTGATTGAGTGAAATGGGATGCAATGACTGAGTGAAATGTGATGCAGTGACTGCTTGAAATGGGATGCAGTGACTGAGGGAAATGTGATTTCGTCACTGAGTGAAATTGGATGCAGTCGCTCAGTGAAACGGGATGCATCACTGAGTGCAATGGGATGCAGTGACTGGGTGAAATGGGATGCAGTGACTGAGTGAAATCGGATGCAGTGACTGAGGGAAATGGGATGCACTGACCGAGTGAAATGAGATGCAGTGACTGACGGAAATGGGATGCAGTGACTGAGGGAAATGGGGTGCATTATTTGTGGGGAGAAGGATGCAATCACTGAGTGAAATGAGATGATGAGACTGAGGGCAAGGAGATGCTGTGACTATGGGAAATGGGATGCACTGAGTGTGGGAAATTGAATGCAGCGTCTGTGAGATACGGGAAACAGTGACTGATGGAAATGGGATGCAGTAACTGTGTTGAAGGAGATGCAGTGACTGAGTGAAATTGGATGCAGTAACTGTGTTGAAGGAGATGCAGTGACTGAGTGAAATTGGATGCAGCGACTGCGTGAAATGCGATGCAGTGACTGAGTGAAATGCGATGCAGTGACTGAGTGAAATGCGATGCAGTCACTGAGTGAAATGTGATTCAGTCACTGAGTGAATTGGGATGCAGTCACTGAGTGAAATGGGATGCATCACTGAGAGAAATGGGATGCAGTGACTGATGGAAATTGGATGCAGTGACAGAGTGACATGAGGTGCAGTGACTGAGTGAAATGAGATGCAGCGTCTGATTGAAATGTGATGCAGTGACTGAGGGAAATGGGATGCAGTGACTGAGGTACTGGGAAGTAGTGACTGAGTGAAATGCGATGCAGTGACTGAGTGAAATGCGATGCAGTGACTGAGTGAAATGCGATGCAGTGACTGAGTGAAATGCGATGCAGTGACTGAGTGAAATGCGATGCAGTGACTGAGTGAAATGCGATGCAGTGACTGAGTGAAATGCGATGCACTGACTGAGTGAAATGCGATGCACTGACTGAGTGAAATGCGATGCACTGACTGAGTGAAATGAGATGCACTGACTGATGGAAATTGGATGCAGTGACAGAGCGACATGAGGTGCAGAGACTGAGTAAAATGAGAAGCATTGAATGCACTGTCTGTGAGATACGGGAAACAGTGACTGATGGAAATGGGATGCAGTGACTATGGTGAAGGTGATGCAGTGACTGCGTGAAATGGGATGCAGTGACTGACGGAAATGGGATGCAGTGACTGAGGGAAATGGGATGCAGTGACTGAGGGAAATGAGATGCACTGACTGAGGGAAATGGGATGCAGTGACTGAGTGAAATGTGATGCAGTCACTGAATGAAATGGGATGCACTGATTGTGTGAAATGGGATGCAGTGACTGAGGGAAATGGGATGCAGTGCCTGATGAAATGGGATGCAGTGACTGAGTGAAATGGGAGGCAGTGACTGCGTGAAATGGGATGCAGTGACTGAGTGAAATGAGATGCAGTGACAGAGGTACTGGGAAGGAGTGACTGAGTTAATAGGGAATCAGTGCCCGAGCGGGCTTGGGGCACAGTGACTGAGGGAAATGGGATACAGTGCCTGACCGAAAAGGGACGCACTGACTGAATGAAATGGGATGCAGTGACTGAGGGACATGGGATGCAGTGACTGAGGGACATGAGATGCAGTGACTGAGATACATGGGATGCAGTGACACACGGACATGGGATGCAGTGACACACGGACGTGGGATGCAGTGACTTAGGGAATTGGGATGCAGTGACTGAGGGAAATGGGATGCACTGACTGAGTGAAATGTGATGCACTGACTGAGTGAAATGTGATTCAGTCACTGAGTGAAATGCGATGCAGTGACTGAGTGAAATGCGATGCAGTGACTGAGTGAAATGCGATGCAGTGACTGAGTGAAATGCGATGCAGTGACTGAGTGAAATGCGATGCAGTGACTGAGTGAAATGCGATGCAGTGACTGAGGGAAATGGGATGCAGTGACTGAGGGAAATGGGATGCAGTATTTGTAGGAAGGAGGATGCAATCACTGAGTGAAATGCGATGCAGAGACTGAGGGAAAGGAGATGCTCTGACTATGGGAAAAGGGATGCAGTGAGTGTGGGAAATGGAATGCATCGTCTGTGAGATACGGGAAACAGTGACTGATGGGAATGTGATGCAGTGACTGGTGAAGGAGATGCAGTGATTGAGTGAAATGTGATGCAGTGACTGCTTGAAATGGGATGCAGTGACTGAGGGAAATGTGATGCAGTGACTGAGTGAAATCGGATGCAGTGACTGACGGAAATGTGATTTCGTCACTGAGTGAAATTGGATGCAGTCGCTCAGTGAAACGGGATGCATCACTGAGTGAAATGGGATGCAGTGTCTGAGTACAATGGGATGCAGTGACTGGGTGAAATGGGATGCAGTGAATGAGTGAAATGAGATGCAGTGACTGAGTGAAATGCGCGCAGTGACTGATAGAAATCGGATACAGTGTCTGATGGAACTGGGATGCAGTGACTGACGGAACTGGGATGCAGTGACTTTGTGAACTGGGATGTGGTGACTGTGTGAAGTGGGATGCGGTGACTATGTGAAGTGGGATGCGGTGACTATGTGAACTGGGATGCAGTGGCTGAGTGAAATGGGATGCAGTGGCTGAGTGAAATGGGATGCAGTGGGGAGTGAAATGTGATGCAGTGACTGGTGGAAATGAGATGCAGTGACTAAGGGAAAGGAAATGCAGTGTCTGTGGGAAATGGGATGCTGCGACTGAGGGTAATGGGATGCAGTGACTGAGGGTAATGGGATGCAGTGACTGAGGGTAATGGGATGCAGTGACTGAGGGAAATGGGATGCAGTGACCGAGTGAAATGAGATGCAGTGACTGAGCAAAATGGGATGCACTATTTTTGGGAAGTAGGATGCAATCACTGATTGAAATGAGATGCAGAGACTGTGGGAAAGGAGATGCTGTGTCTATGGGAAATGGGATACATTGAGTGTCGCAAATTGAATGCAGCGTCTGTGAGATACGGGAACCAGTGACTGATGGAAATGGGATGCTGTGACTGTGGTGAAGGAGATGCAGTGATGGAGTGAATTGGGATGCAGTGACTGAGTGAAATGTGATGCAGTGACTGAGTGAAATGTGATGCAGTGACTGAGTGAAATGTGATGCAGTGACTGAGTGAAATGTGATGCAGTGACTGCGTGAATTGTGATGCAGTGACTGCGTGAAATGGGACGCAGTGACTCAGTGAAATGTGATTCCATCACTGAGTGAAATATGATGCACTCACTGAGTGTACTGTGATTCAGTCACTGAGAAAACTGTGATGCAGTCACCGAGTGAATTGGGATGCAGTGGCTGAGTGAAATGGAATGCAGTGACTGACGGAAATGGGATGCAGTGACTGAGGGAAATGGGATGCAATCACTGAGTGAATTGCAATGCAAAGACTGAGGGAAAGGTGATGCTGTGACGATGGGAAATGGGATGCAGTGAGGGTGTGAAATTGAATGCAGCGTCTGTGAGATACGGGAAACAGTGACTGATGGAAATTGGACGCAGTGACTGTGGTGAAGGAGACGCAGTGATTGAGTGAAATGGGATGCAGTGACTGAGTAAAATACGATGCAGTGACTGAGCGAAATGTGATGCAGTGACTGCGTGAAATGGGATGCAGTGACTGTGGTGAAGGAGATGCAGTGACTGAGGGAAATGGGATGCAGTGACAGAGTGACATGAGCTGTAGTGTCTGATGGAAATGTGATGCAGTACCTGATGGAAATGGGATGCAGTGACTGAGGTACTGGGAAGGAGTGACTGAGTTCATGGGGATGCAGTGCCCAAGCGGACTTGGGGTCCAGTGAGTGAGGGAAATGGGATACAGTGCCTGAGTGAAATGAGATGCAGTGCCTGAGTGAAATGAGATGCAGTGACTGAGGGAAATGGGATGCAGTGACTGAGTGAAATGAGATGCAGTGACAGAGAGAAATGGGATGCAGTGACTGTGGGACATGGGAAGCATTGACTGAGTGAAATGCGATGCAGAGACTGAGGGAAAGGAGATGCTGTGACTATGGGAAATGGGATGCAGTGAGTGTGGGAAATTGAATGCAGCGCCTGTGAGATACGGGAAACAGTGACTGATGGAAATGGAATGCAGTGACTATGGTGAAGGAGATGCAGTGACTGAGTGAAATGGGATGCAGTGACTATGGGAAATGGGATGCCTTGACTGACGGAAATGGGATGCAGTGATTGACGGAAATTGAATGCAGCCTCAGTGAGAAACGGGATACAGTGACTGAGTGAAATGGGATGCAGTGACTGATGGAATTGGGGTGCAGTGACCACATCAGTACTGGGTGATGATCCTGGCCAGGTGTTAGATTTCAAAGTCGTTGATCACCTTGGTGATAGCGATCACAATTCTGTTATGTTTACTTCAGTGATGGAAAGGGATAGGTGTACACCACTGGGCAAGAGTTATAGCTGGCGGAAAGGCAATTACGAAGAGATTATGCAAGATTTAGGGAGCATAGGATGGGGAAGGAAACTGCAGTGGATGGGCACAATAGAAATGTGGAGCTTATTCAAGGGAAAGCTCCTGTGTGTCCTAGGTAAGTATGTACCTGTCAGGCAGGGAGTAAGCTGTAGGGTGCGGGAGCCGTGGTTTACGAAGGAAGTGGAATCTCTGGTCAAGAGGAAGAAGAATGCTTCTGTTACTTTCAGATGTGAAGGCTCAGTTAGGGTGATTGAGGGTTACAAGGTAGCCAGGAAAGACCGAAAGAGAGAGCTCAGAAGATCCAGGAGGAGACATGAGAAGTTGTTGGCGGATAGGATCAGGGTAAACCCTCAGGCTTTCTCTCGGTATTTAAGGAATAAAAGAATGACAAAAGTAAGATGAGGCCCAATCAAGGATAGTAGTGGTAAGTTGTGTGTGGAGTCAGATGAGATAGGGGAAGCGCTAAATGAATATTTTTCAACAGTATTCACTCTAGAAAACCACAATGTTGTCGAGGAGAATACAGACATACAGGCTACTGGACTAAGTGGGATTGAGGTTCACAAGGAAGAGGTTTTTGAAATCCTACAGAGGGTGAAGATAGCTATGTCCCCTGGGCCGGATGGGATTTATCCTCGGATCCTCTGAGAATCCAGGGAGGAGATTGCCGAGCCTTTGGCATTGATCTTTAACTCATCATTGTCTACAGGAATAGTGCCAGATGACTGGAGGATAGCAATTGTGGTTCCCCTGTTCAAGAAGGGGAGTAGAGACAACCCTGGTAATTATCGGCCAGTGAGCCTTACCTCAGTTGTCGGTAAAGTGTTGAAAAAGGTTCTGAGGGATAGGATTTACAATCATCTAGAAAAGAATAAATTGATTCGGGATAGTCAGCACGGTTTTGTGAAGGGAAGGTCGTGCTTCACAAACCTTATTGAGTTCTTTGAGAAGGTGACCAAACAGATAGATGAGAGTAAACCGGTTGATGTGGAGTATATGGATTTCAGCAAGGCGTTCGATAGGGTTCCCCATAACAGACTATTGTACAAAATGCAGAGGAATGGAATTGTGGGAGATATAGCAGTTTGGATCGGAAATTAGCTTGCTGAAAGAAGACAGAGGGTGGTAGTTGATGGGAAACGTTCATCCTGGAGACCAGTTACTGGTGGTGTACCGCAAGGGTGGGTGTTGGGTCCTCTGCTGTTTGTCATTTTTATAAATGACCTGGATGAGGGCGTAGAAGGATGGGTTAGTAAATTTGCAGACGACACTAAGATCGGTGGAGTTGTGGATAGTGACAAAGGATTGGTTGCAGAGGGACATAGATAAGCTGCAGAGCTGGTCTGAGAGGTGACAAATGGAGTTTAATGCAGACAAGTGTGAGGTGATGCACTTTGGTAGGAGTAACCAGAAGGCAAAGTACAGGGCTAATGGTAAGATGCTTAGTAGTATAGATGAGCAGAGAGATCTTGGTGTCCATGAACACAGATCCTTGAAAGTTGCCACCCAGGGTGACAGGGCTGTTAAGAAGGCATACAGTGTTTTAGCTTTGATTAATAGAGGGATCGAGTTCCGGAACCAAGAGGTTATGGTGAAGCTGTACAAAACTCTGGTGCGGCCGCACTTGGAGTATTGCGTACAGTTCTGGTCACCGCATTATAAGAAGGATGTGGAAGCTTTGAAAAGGGTGCAGAGGAGATTTACTGGGATGTTGCCTGGTATAGAGGGAAGGTCTTAGAATGAATGGCTGAGGGACTTGAGGCTGTTTTCATTCGAGAGAAGAAGGTTGAGAGGTGACTTAATTGAGACATATAAAATAATCAGAGGGTTAGATAGGGTGGATAGGGAGAGCCTTTTTCCTCGGATGGTGACGGCGAACACGAGGGGGCATAGCTTTAAATTGAGGGGTGAAAGATATAGGACAGGTGTCAGAGGTAGTTTGTTTACTCAGAGAGTAGTAAGGGAATGGAACGCTTTGCCTGCAACGGTCGTAGATTTGCCAACTTTAGGTATATTTAAGTCGCCATTGGATAAGCATATGGGCGTACATGGAATAGTGCAGGTTAGATGGGCTTGAGATCGGCATGACAGGTCGGCACAAGATCGAGGGCCGAAGGGCCTGTACTGTGCTGTAATGTTCTATGTTCTATGGCTAGCTCTCCCTGTGCTCCGTGTGATTTAACTTCCCTCTTGGAGTACCGTGAGGAACCACCTTGAACGCCTTACTGAAGCCCGTATGCGTCCATCTTTCTGCCTTCGTCAATGCTCTTGATTACTACTTTAAAAAACTCAATCAAATTACATGAGTTATGATTTCCTGTGCACATGTGTCCTCGGATCCCATGGACTGTTTCCTGTTCGAACAGTCTCCAAATGGGGGATCTTGTCAAAAGCTTTGCTGATGCCCAAGTAGACTGTATCAAATGCATTGCCCTCATGCACACACCTAGTTAGCTCTTCAATCATAGATTCATAGAGTCATACAGCACAGAATGAGGACCTTCAGTCCCAATCATCTGTACTGATCAGGTGTCCCAAACTTAACCGGTCCCATTTGCCTGTGTTTGGTATCCGTCTAAACCTTTCCTAATTGTGTACCTGTCCAAATGTCTTTTAAATACAGCAATTTTATCTGCCTCGACCACATCTGTTGGCAGCTCCTTCCATTCACGAACCCCACCCCCCCCACCCCTTGTGGAAAGTTGGTTGAAAGTCAAAGCTGTGAATGTTAGAGATTCATCAACAAACCTCTTGCTGTCAACTGAAAGAAACCAGAGCTGATAAATCTCATTAGTAAACAAAATCATAGTTCTCCAGATTTAGTAAACATTATTTAGTAATTCCTCTTTTAATAGCTCTCACACAGTTGGCTGTCACTGAGGGGACTTCTCCTTGTACATTTCCTGCCATTAACCCAGTGCACTCTACAGGGACAGAAGACAGTAAAACTAAATAAAGAAACTCTAATTGAAAGAAAGAAGAATTATGGAAATGTCCTGCCCTCACCCCTTCTTTCCTCACAACCGCTCCCCACCCCTTTCACAAAGAACGATCAAACGAATGCTGTTGTAACATCTTACTTTGTTCCAATCCCAGTTTATTTGTTGCTGAAACAGACTTTCTTGCTATTGGTCCCTTTGCACTTAATTATTCCAATGCACCCTGCGCACCTCCCGCTTTCTATTCTCGATAAAATCAGGGTCTTCTGCTGTTTATGTTAACCGTTCATAGCACATCCTGTGCCCCTTGACCTGCATCAATTCCAAGTTCAGCAAATCCTCAATTTTAATATTAATTAATAAACTCTAGTTTCGGTTTCAAATCCCTCCACGGTCTTGAATCCCTCCCCTAATCTCTGTAATCCCCTCCAGTCTCCTAGTTTTCAGAGCTATCTACAGTATTACACTAACTCATTCCTGAACATTTCCAGTTGTAGTTAGCTCACAGGTGGCATTGCTGTGAGCTGCCAAGGTACTAACACTGGAATTTCTTTCCTCAACCACTCTGTCCCTCAACCAGTTATTCCTCATTTCGTACACTGAGCATGAGTGACCTGCAGTGAGGTCTCAAGGAATTGGTGCCAGTTCACCAGAGGATGAAGTCACACTCCATTTCAGCTACAGGGGATTCAGATGAGAACTGCAATGGGGATGGGGTGGCCGACAGAAGAAGGATTGGTGCATTGGCAGGTTAGAAAGCCTGCCATTAATGTCACGGAGCATGAAAGACTCTGGCTTCAATCTGGCGCAGTGTTTGGAACCCATCCACTCCAGCACTGAGTTGTGGCCAACCTGATGGGAACAGTTACAGATTGAGTCATGATTGGTATCTCTGCTCCAGAAAAAGCAGAAGCTGTTGTGGTACAGTCGTGGGTGGGCCCTTCTGGAGCTCGAGTTACTCAGGATAAACACAATAAAAATCATCAGCTTTCACCTGCAGTGCCACAGTCACAGGGATCGCACTCTGTGGGAGCATTAAGCAAGAAAAAGGCACCTATAATACTGGTATGAAGGAAATAAATGAGGGCAGTTGATATTTGCATGCATTATGGCATAGATTGTTCAACATTATTATTGTTTTGAAATATCGATATTGTGATGGCATTTACTGTTGTTTGTAGACAAGTGGTGCAGTGGTAGTCAACAGCCAAGGAGAGGGAAGGTTCAGCCTTGTTAGTGGAATTTGAGCTTACATTTACCTGTATTACAGTTGGTCGAGTGGATCACAGAAAGTCTGGCAACAAAAAAGCTGCAATGGTTACCTCCTCACTGCTTCCAACTCCTCCTCTTTCTCAGCTGGTGCCCGATCACTGGCAGCGACAGCGTACCCTCATGATGCCAAGGTTGGAGACTATCAAGAATCATGACGACACCGGCCCTTCTCTGTACTGCAGGACTGCCCCAGAGTGCTCCAGGCAGCAGAAACAACATTGAACGACTCCAGTGGTCTGCACCATTACATTTCCTGTGGTACTTTATGCAGCCCCTCTGAGTGTGTAATACACACTCCCATATGGACCACGTCATCAAACAAAGGCTCTTGTCACCTCCTCATTACTTCAAGTTGTTCAAATGAGGATGGCAGGGCAGAATATTGAAGAATTATTACAAAGTCTTCTGTTCAGTATCCTGCTGCTCTCTGACAAGGAAAACTGAAATGTACTTGATTTTCATGTAATTTTGATTCCCATGACAGGTCCTTGTGGGAACAGGAAAAATGACAAGCTGGAAAATTTTGCAAGTAATCTTTGGGCCAGCCTGGAATCTTCCCATCCTCTGGCCATGACCTTGTGACCCTGCTTGGAGGTTGTAGTTACAGTTTCAGAAGTGATCAATTCCAGTGAGGATGTCTGTACCAAGGTGAAAGCTCATGCACAGTTCTTCACGACGGGAAAAATGGCTCCATTCAGACTCTGGAGATTCAGGTATCCCACTGAGAATCGTTGTCTCCTTCATCATTCACCTTATTCCAGTCACCTGTCCTGCTCTGTGTGATTTCTGTCCATTCTCTCAGTCATGCTTGTCTGAGGGGATAGCCACTACTGTAGCCCTGTTGTTGACTTGTGCAGTATCCTCACAGTCAGGGAATGCTTCCCCATTCCTGAGAGATTTCAGTTGGCTTAAACAGCTCTGAAAACCACTAAACACTTTTACAAGAGTCAGCGGAAATCCACTTGCATCTAACCTGTAAGTAGTTGGTGATATCTCTATCCTCACTGCACTGGATTAAGAGAGGATTGTAACTGGAATACTGAGGTCAAAACATATACCATTAGCATCCAAGCAGCATTACGCATACTTCCATCAGAATGTGAATCAGATGACAGGGATTATACCTAGCACTTGGAGAACTGACAGAAACCCCAGGTTACCTTGTCAGGAAAGTTCCAGTGAATGAAGTGCCAACCGAGCACTTACCATTCGGGGGCAGTCTGTGGCTAAAACCCCACTCACTGAGAGATGCTGGCCAAACAGAGACTAGTGCCTCGCCATTGCAGGTGGTGCCACCAGGAAGGGTGGCTGATGCTGGTACTGCAATTAATCCAATGCTATTAGTGAGTCATGAACAAATTGGGGTCGTGGGAGAGGTTTTCTGGCCAGGGAATCAGGAGGTTGTAAGAAAAGGTAGTCAGGTGCTATCTGTTTGCCATCGCTACTAATATGGCATGGCGGATCAATGGTTAGCACTGCTGCCTCACAGCTCCAGGGACCCAGGTTCAATTCCAACCTCAGGTGACTGTCTGTGTGGAGTTTGCACATTCTGTATATGTCTGCATGGGTTTCCTCTGGGTGCTCCAGTTTCCTCCCACAGTCCAAAGATGTGCAGGTTAGATGGCTTGGCCATGCTAAGTTGCTAAGAGTGTCCAGGTATGTGTGGGTTAGGTGGGTTATAGTGGAATGGGTGTGGGTGGAATGCTGCAAAGGTCAATGTTGGGTCAAAGGGTCTGATTGTACACTGTAGGGATTCTATAATTAAGAGTTTTACTTCTCAAACTTTCTGTGTGATATTTGTTCAGCCTAAGTTATTAATTGCCCACTCAGGGGAGTAAAGACCATTTACCAGCCTTCCCAATCGAGACTGCATCAGGGTAAAACTTGAAAGACAGTCAGGTCCGTACTTACACTCTCCAGCTCAAACCCCGCATAAAGAGAGGGGTGTTAAATTCTACCCGTCATGTACAAAATCCAGCACCTACGTGATTGCCTGCAAAAATGCCATCCATCACTGCCCACAACAGAAGAGTGAACCTGGCAGAAACGCAGAATTGCTACAACGCAGAAGGAAGACATTCAGCCCATCATACTTGCCAAGCTCTCTGAGCACTCTAATTTAAGGCCAATCTTCTACCTTTTTCCAAAAACCCTGCATGTATTTTTTTTTCTGTTTAAGTAACCATCCCTCTTGCGTGCCTTCGCCGAATCTGCCACCACCACATTTCCGGGCAGTGGATTCCAGGCCCAGATCACTCACTGGCTGAATAAAGTATTTTTTCTCACTGCCCATTTGCTTCTTTTGTTAGCATCTTTGAAACTGTGCCCTCTGGTTCTAGATTCATTTTAGGAGTGGGAACATTTTATTCCTAGATAACAAGGTGTAGAACTGGATGAAGAGCTTTCTGAACTTTCGTCAGAAAAATGAAGAAGGGTCTAGGCCTGAAATGTCAGCCTTCCTGCTCCTCTGATGCTGCTGGGCCTGCTGCGTTCATCCAGCTCAGCACCTTGTTATCTCAGATTCCCCAGCATCTGCAGTTCCTACTATCTCTGAAGCATTTTATTCCTATCTGCTTTCTCCTGAGCACTCATGGTTTTGGAAAGTTTCTATCAAGTTTCCAAGGAAAGCAGTCCCAGTACCTTGAAAAAATCCTCATAACTGAGTTTCTCATCCCTGAGAATCATTCTCATAAATGGAGGCGTTGTGACAACATCACTGGACTAGTAATCCGGAGATTCAGGTAATCAGAATCAACTTTCACCATGACGCATGTTTGAATCCAATTTCAATTTAAAAACAACACCCGGGAATGAAAGTCTAATGGCGCCCATGAAATGGACCAACGACTGTGCTGTACATTTCTATGACTCTATGTCTCATAACAGGTCGCAGTACATTGGAGTTTTGTGTCATCTGCACAGTACAATGTTGTCCCCTGCACACCCAAGCCTAGATCATTTATGTCCGTATCAGGAAAGCAAGGGTCTCAATACCAGCCTCAGGGGAACTCCACAACAAACATCCTCTCAATCAGAAAAACACCCATCACACTCTCTTTCTTGTGATCAGAGATAATGGGAACTGCAGATGCTGGAGAATCCAGGATAACAAAGTGTGTAGCTGGATGAACACAGCAGGCTGAGCAGCATCTCAGGAGCACAGCAGCTGACGTCAGCTTTGGTGCTCCTGAGATGCTGCTTGGCCTGCTGTGTTCATCCAGCTACACACTTTGTTATATTACACTCTCTTTCTTATCCCTCAGACAATTTTGGATCCCTTTCATTCTGAGATTTTCTTCAAAAATTGTACAAAATGCTTTTGGATAGCCCATGCACAGCACAACAGCATCTTTGTCCTTTTCAACCTTCTCTGTTACCTGCGACTATCTCAAGCATCCAAATGATGTGGGCAAGTGGCTACTGACGTTATTGGATCTTAAGACACGGAAAATAACTCATTGATAATGTGGTATCCCAAATTAGAACCATCAGAGATTTACATGTCGGTGATAATTTACGCACATGAGAGGGGTGCAGACACTTAGAGCCATTCAGCCGCTAGGTGAAAACATTTCCGAGTTAATTGCCACCCTGCGCAGAGTGCACATACAAATCTTGATGACAAGCATGACCCCAAGTCAGACAGCATCATTAGCATTGCTTCCAGATTAAAAATAACCCAGGGAGAACAAGACACTGCCTTTCAGACAGGTGTGGAGATAATTCCCAAATAACTAGCTTGATCCCAGACCATAGATGGGATGTACAATTATGGATTGACCAGATAAGGAACCAGCCAGGGTGCTCAATGATAACTGGTTAACATGGCGGGGAAGGGAGTGAAAAAATAACGAGACGTGCTAATCGGAATTGAGCTGTATTTGTGTGTTAAGTATAATTGAAGGGGCGTAAGAAGTGGGAGAGGGCTGTGGTGGCGGGTGGAATGATTGATGGAAGCCACATTTGCTTCTTGTCCAAGTTTAATTCACTTCCGGAGACGCCGGTATTATTTTCAAATTGGCGCTATTTGCAGCGTAAAATTGCAATCGCCAAATGTTATGCTGACTCCTGAGACAGCAGGTTGGCAACCCCCAGTGAAAAGGGACCAGGTACCAACGCTGCATCACCTTGCAGTTCTTAATCCAGGATGATAGAGAGTTTGGAACAGTCCCGGCCAAGTTGAAGTTACAGCATCCATTTCCATCAGTTAATATTGTGACGAGCATAATGTTTAAATGTGCAGTTTCACCTGTTCAATTCTTGTCTATCGACCAATAAATACAGATATTGCAATGGTGGGAAGGATTAGCGGGATGTTAGAAAGCAAAGCGGTGTTATTTTCAGAAAATGGTTACAAACCAGAGATTTTAAAAGGATTAGTTCCACCCCTTTCCCACCCCATCCCCCCCCGCAACACGCACTCTTTGGTAGGGGTTTCCTTTAAGAGCGCTTCCAGAAATAAACCTGCCTTGGCCCAGGTTCTGTCCTATTTGGTATGAGAGGGATGTGATGATTTGGCTCCTGTACAATCTTCCTCCGCCATGCGGCAGGGTAGGAGCATTGAAAGCAGATCTCAGCTCTTGTGGAGAGAGAGAGCGTGAGGCAGCGGCTGCGAAACGCGATGGGAGTCAGGACGGACTGAAGAACCATGGCATCGCCGCTGTGTACTTAGTGCAGCCACCAGGCTCTCGGGGGAGGACAGCAAGGAGAATTTTGTGTTGTCCTTTTTATTTGCAATAATCCGGGGTGGGGAAGGGGAGAGAGAGCTGAGATAATGGGAACTGCAGATGCTGGAGAATTCCAAGATAATAAAATGTGAGGCTGGATGAACACAGCAGGCCAAGCAGCATCTCAGGAGCACAAAAGCTGACGTTTCGGGCCTAGACCCTTCATCAGAGAGGGGGATGGGGAGAGGGAACTGGAATAAACAGGGAGAGAGGGGGAGGCGGACCGAAGATGGAGAGTAAAGAAGATAGGTGGGGAGGGAGGGAGGGGAGAGGTCAGTCCAGGGAAGACGGACAGGTCAAGGAGGTGGGATGAGGTTAGTAGGTCGATGGAGGTGCGGCTTGTCGGGGGGAGGAAGGGATGGGTGAGAGGAAGAACCGGTTAGGGAGGCAGAGACAGGTTGGACTGGTTTTGGGATGCAGTGGGTGGGGGCGAAGAGCTGGGCTGGGCTGGTTGTGAGGTGCAGTGGGGGGAGGGGACGAACTGGGCTGGTTTAGGGATGCTAAATCTCCCCTTCCCCCACCGCATCCCTAAACCAGCCCAGTTCGTCCCCTCCCCCCACTGCACCACACAACCAGCCCAGCTCTTCCCCTCCACCCACTGCATCCCAAAACCAGTCCAACCTGTCTCTGCCTCCCTAACCTGTTCTTCCTCTCAGCCATCCCTTCCTCCCACCCCAAGCCGCACCCCCAGCTACCTACTAACCTCATCCCACCTCCTTGACCTGTCCGTCTTCCCTGGACTGACCTTTTCTCTCCTCTCCACCTTCGGTCCGCCTCCCCCTCTCTCCCTATTTATTCCAGTTCCCTCTCCCCGTCCCCCTCTCTGATGAAGGGTCTAGGCCCGAAACGTCAGCTTTTGTGCTCCTGAGATACTGCTTGGCCTGCTGTGCTCATCCAGCCTCACATTTTATTATTTTAGGAGAGAGAGCTGTTTTGGTTTGTGATACAAGAGACGAGGCTGTCTATGCCTTTCACCCATCGGTAGCTCTCCTCCTGTCCCTGCCTCTATGCACACACTCTGCCAGGCATAGTCTTCCTCCCTCTGTGTGTGTGTGTGTGTGTGTGTGTCTCTCTCTCGCTTCAGCTCCTAAAACCTAAGATGCATCGGATATAAAAACACGCACATAAACACACACACACACACACACACACACACACACACATCAACAAGCCATGGAGAAAGATCAGGAATTACTGCAAGCTGTCAAAACCGAAGATGTAGCTGCAATGCAGAAGCTGTTGCAAAGGCCGAAACAAGGCAAAGCGAGTGAGTACCCTTTACACACCGTTCCATTGGCTGATGTGAATGTGCCTGCGTTTTTTTGTGTGTGTGTGTTTTGCAAATGTCCTGTTATTGTGGAGTAGGAGGGGAGGGAGTTTGGTCTGTTGTTCAATATGGGCTCTCCTATCTTGACCGATGCTGTTCGTGACTCTTGATACAGTGCAATCGGTGGGAATGTAGCATTAGCCTGAATAGTGCGTTCTCTCTCCCTCAGACAGCTCCCCTGCATCCCTTAGCTTCACAAGCCGGCGCTTTCTGCTCCTAACAGCGCAGATTGGACGTTGAGGATAGATAAGGTCAATACTGGGAATCCTAGATTCCCTATCAACCGGGCAAGAGATTGCAGATGGTTTGTAGCGAATCCACGGTTGAGATACAACGCACAGAATCAGTTCGTATAAGGGGAAAGGTGGTTCTGGAGGTTTGCACTGTTCTGTTTCGGCAAAAAAAGTGCCCGACCAGAGAATATCAGGCCAGTGACTAAGATGGTTAAACAGCTAATTCTAGTGGAAAGCTGTCAAGAAGGTAATAGCTCAGAGTCTCGCTTCTGAGGAAGTGCAAACTGGAGATCTTGTTTGACCCACTCTGTGCAGGTTTTTGTTGCTGTGTTGCAAAGAGAGCCTAGAGACGTGAGGGGGGACTTGGATGTGACAAATGCAGTGACTCCACACCCGGGCAGTGGTTTGGCAACATGATTCGGACCCCGTTAGCTTGCAGCCCTCTGACGCTGTTCCCTTACTGCCGGATGCTCACTGGCTCGCACGCCCCAAACAACCGGGGCTATTTTAAATTTAACCCCTTGATTGATGGGCTGACAAGTGCCTGTTGATGACAAAGCAAAGATGCTGCAGATCTGGTAATTAGAAGCAGTTTTGCTGGGAGACGCTTTAATTGATAGATTTCAATTCTAAAATTAACCAGGATTAAACGGGGGAGACCTCGAGCTGGCTGATCTATGATGTAGTAATAACAGTATTTTCGGAAAGATTGTCTGAGACGCAGGAGTGATGTCTCTCCCAGCTATCCTGGCTGCATGGAGGAGGAAAAGGCAACCCTTTCCGAACAAGGCACAGTGAGGATTTCTGAAACATTTATGTATCGCTTAACTGGAAACTTGATAATGTACGCCACAATGTGGGAGGGGGAATCTTATTCAGTTCTATATTTGCTTGAAGCTTCACTCCAGATATTTTGTTAAAAATAAAAGAATAATGGGATTTGAAGGGTACGCTGCGAGTAAATCGTGGGAAAATGTTAATTTATTTTGATGTGACTTGCTCCTACATGAGTAAAACATATTGTGATTAAGGATGATGGAATAAACTAAAAGCATTATTTGCCAGGATGAGATTCTGTCATAGTCTGGAGATGCGCTGCTCTGCTATCCAGTTATGAAGAGCTGCTGTAGTTGTGTTCTACAAGACTCCAATTGTTGGATGCAGTGGAAGTCTTTGAGGAGAAGACACCATGTCCCTTTTAAAAATAGTTTCTTACTGATTTATCATGTCACACACAGTACTTTGATTTGTAATTTTCTGGCTTATTCTCTGGTGTTGAGAACCTTTGTGGGTTGACTCTCCCTTTGACCTCATGATCCCTGTTGAGTTTAGATTTTGAATGCGTGGCCTGTGCATTTGTTGGATTTCTCTCTATTGGTTCTCTAAGTTCACTGACTGAATGCAACACTGTATCAATGTTTACCAATAATGATCATATCTGTGATGATGATGCTATTTTCCTTGGGACAGATAATGAAAATCTCCATGCTTCACAAAGTCTGTCTTCGTGTCTATTGGTGCTCCATAATTGGTGACCATGCCTTCAGCTGACAATGCCTTAAGCTCTGGAATTTCTTCCATAAACCTCACCACTCCTTTACCACCCGCCCCCCCCCCCACCGACCATGTTCTCCTTTACATTATTGGTTATAAAATACCAGAGCGGTTACCTGTGTTGATATTGCCAGTGTCACGTTTGATTAGATCATTCCTCCTATGAAATATTGTGAGACATTTTACTTTTAGCAATGCAAGATGCATACATGCTGTTGTTATTAGACAATAAATCGAGGTGGGAGGGTGCGGTATCATTGGGATTTAAATGGCTGGAGAGGCCTAACGCCAAATACCCAGCAGGTAGCTGTGTTGGGGCTGGGTTTGAGGGTTGGGTGGCAGATGGTGACTGTCTCTTCTAAATTAGCCCATGCTCCCATTAGGGGATCATATGTAATGCCTTGCTTATCACCAGTCTTCAAAATTCTGACAACACCCCAACTCCCCAACATATCCTCACTAGGGCCTACCAATTCTTCTCACTTGGTGAGCTGAATCTGGAACAATTGTCCAAGTCCCAAGTGCAATACCAGTAATGTAATACCAGTACCAGTGCTGGAATGCTGCCAATCTCTTACTGGCCTGAATCTCTCTGAGGCAGGACATCTTCATGTGGAAGCGGAGCAATCAACCCATCAGATGGTTGCAGAGCTTGGCAGACTTCCCCACCTCTGTGCTTTTAGTCAAAGAGGTGGGGAACCCAGAGTCTTGTGTAATTCAGCCCTGAGGCAGTTGACCCTGACTTGCCTTCTGAAGTAGTATAGCAAATAGTTCATAAAAATGGGCAATAAAATGGTGACTTTGCCAGCATAATCCACATAATTAGAACTTTTCTTAATTAAATTGGGAACTCTGTGTGGTGTGTGCAATGCTAATGGAAGTACAGATCCTGGCTAAGCCCAGTGTTCTGTCTCCACCTCCCATGATAATACAAGGTACTGACTGATTGGTTTCTTGGCTGAGACTGTGGCCACTTACTTTGCAGCCAAAAACACGAAGCAGTGTTTTTAGGAGAGGATGGGACAAAATATTTAGAAGAGTGTCGAGAGGGTCCATAAAGTTTTGCAACTGAAGACATAAAAGCTGCTAGAGTTTAAAAATAACGTGGATCTGTATTTGAACTAACATTACTGTAGAGGGCCAAGAGCTGGAAAACAGGATTCAACTTGATAGTTTTAATTTGGCTGGCAAAGATGCGCTGGGCCAAATGCTCTCCTTCCATTGCTGCAAATTTCCACGATACTCCAAAATCATGTCAAAGATTTCTGAAGAAGGGTCTTGGCTTGAAACATCAGCCTTCCTGCTCCTCTGATGTTGCTTGGCCTGCTGTGTACATCCAGCTCTACACCTTGTTATCTCTATTGTAGAGCATCTATGTGCCCCACTGTTATTTTACTATCATGCCAGATGTGTAGTACGTGATTTCTCTGCAAGTTGGTCTGACAAATTAAAATCATGAGACATTTTTATTCTCTTAATGATAAAATTCAAAATTCCAACTGCACCTATCTCAACTCCTGTGCTGTGACATGTCTTTACAGATTGAAAGGTGCATTTTATTTCAGTTGGGATGATTCTTGGATTTCTGCCAGACTTCAGCAGTTTGAGGTTTGCTGTGACAGTTCCATGCCTTTTGACCTTCAACACAATCACAGTGAAAATGACGTGGAAATTACAATATGGATACTGTGTGTGTGTGTACCTTGTGATATTTGATATAATCATTTGATATAATCAGTGGCGTTACTTTGGAGAGGTTTTGGTCTCCCCTTTGAATATTGAAGTAGAATGTAAAGCTCTTCCAGAAGTTTCGCTAATGACATAGAGCATCAGTCTGATGAAAACCTACCTCTTCCCCTTGCTACTATCTACTTGTTATTGCAGTATCAGTTTCTGAGACATGCCTTAGAATCCATTAAAGACGTGAATAAAGGCAAACAGTTGCCACTCACTCTAACCAACGTTTTTGTATAAAGATTTTACCCTCTACATGGACATGAGTCTTAATCCCATGTGCCCACTCTGTTCCAGTGAATGCTTTATTCATCCTTACTTTGACCACTTGCTTAATCTATTCCTAAATATTGACTTGGCTGCCTGTTCAGTCATTAATTCTGGTTGCACATTTTGAACTCTATGTGTTTGATGCAGCAGTTGGAAACAAGGGCTTGTGCTGCTTTAGTTATACCATCAATAGAGACTTTAAATAGTCATGAAAGAAAGGAAGAACTGGCACTGAATAAATTACCTGGGGTTTTTTTGTATTCATTCTTAGAATGGAGCTGCTGCTGGCTGGCCAGTATTTATTGCCCACTCATAGCTGCCCTTGACAAGGTGTTGGTGAGCTGCCTTCTTGAACCATGGCTTGGAGGGCAACTTGCAGGTGGTGGTATTCCCATAAATTTGCTGCCCTTATCCTTCTAGATGGTAGTATTTATGAAAGTGTTGGTTTCTAAAGAGCCTTGGTGAATTTATGCAGGGGATTTTGTCGATGATGTGCACAGCTGCTACTTCCCATCACTGGTGGAGGGAATGAATTTTTCTCGCTGTTGCTTTGTTAACTGTAGCAGCTTGCTGTGCCTAAATTGACTGCTGCATTTCCTGACATTGCAATAGTGACTACACTTCCAAAATATGCATACTGCTGAGAAAAGGCATATTTTGCTACAGTTTTTCAACTTGCACTTAACAGGACAATTCACATCAAATACAATGTAAAAGGATCAACTATTACAGTAAATAAGAAGTGAGTCCTGGTGTTTTCCCTGTGGAAACACCTCAGAGTCCACTGTAATTGCTTTATTCATCTTTACTTCAACCATTTGCTGTACCTGTTCCTAAATATTGATGTGGTTCCACTTCCAAATGAATCAGCACTCTCTTTGTGTACAGCTTTTCCCGTCACTTCTTGCAAATTGCCCCAATAAGTGCAAGATGAAAAGGATAATCAAAATGTATTTTTTTCAAGTTCTGTATTACCAACTGATGACTGCCAAAATACTTCATTGGCTGTAAAGTGCTTTGGAATGTCCTGAGGTCATGAAAGGGAAGAAAGAGAAGGCTTTCTTTCTTAACATTGTGCATTTCACAGCTTTAGGATATCCCAAACAACTTCTGGCCAAGAGAATAGTTGAGAATTGGAGTCACTGTCGTAATGTGGAAACACGGCAGTCCATTTGTGCACAGTGAGATCTCACAAACGGCAACATCACAGTGACCAGAAAACCCCTTCAGTAATATCAGTTCAGAGCTTAGTATTGACCAAAACACCAGGCTAACTCTGCTTGACAACAGAGGCATTACATTACCTGAGAGGGAATACGAGTATTTAACAACTAGACACCTGAAGCCACAATTTCAATGGGTAGAGTGTTGGTTCGAATGCTATCATCCAAAGGTCAGCACCTCCAACAATGGAGCACTGGGTATGTTAGCCTAGATTTTCTTCTCAGGTCTATAGATCCTGACTTGAACAATGACATTCTGTCTTAACGGTTGGAGTGAAACCCACTGAGCTGCAGCTAATATAGAACATAGAACATAGAACATAGAACAGTACAGCACAGAACAGGCCCTTCAGCCCACAATGTTGTGCCGACCATTGATCCTCATGTATGCACCCTCAAATTTCTGTGACCATATACATGTCCAGCAGTCTCTTAAATGACCCCAATGACCTTGCTTCCACAACTGCTGCTGGCAACGCATTCCATGCTCTCACAACTCTCTGCGTAAAGAACCTGCCTCTGACATCCCCTCTATACTTTCCACCAACCAGCTTAAAACTATGACCCCTCGTGCTAGCCATTTCTGCCCTGGGAAATAGTCTCTGGCTATCAACTCTATCTATGCCTCTCATTATCTTGTATACCTCAATTAGATCCCCTCTCCTCCTCCTTTTCTCCAATGAAAAGAGACCGAGCTCAGTCAATCTCTCTTCATAAGATAAGCCCTCCAGTCCAGGCAGCATCCTGGTAAACCTCCTCTGAACCCTCTCCAAAGCATCCACATCTTTCCTATAATAGGGCGCCCAGAACTGGACGCAGTATTCCAAGTGCGGTCTAACCAAAGTTTTATAGAGCTGCAACAAGATCTCACGACTCTTAAACTCAATCCCCCTGTTAATGAAAGCCAAAACACCATATGCTTTCTTAACAACCCTGTCCACTTGGGTGGCCATTTTAAGGGATCTATGTATCTGCACACCAAGATCCCTCTGTTCCTCCACACTGCCAAGAACCCTATCGTTAATCCTGTACTCAGCTTTCAAATTCGACCTTCCAAAATGCATCACCTCGCATTAACTTTCTTTTGCAATGTGTTCTGAAATTTTTGAAACTGCTATATTTGATATTTTGGTTTATTTTATTTCTTCAATGTAATAAACTTCTGTTTTATTGGTAAAATCTAATCTGTAGTCTGATGTGCTTATGTTTCAGTGAAAGACCACAAGGTTTGACAAAGGGGAAAAAGATCGAGCGAGGCAGGTTTTATTCTGGGGTTTGACTATTCCACTTGCTGAAGCAGCTGGAATCGTAACAATTCTCATTTCTTGTCCTGCTGTGCTGCATTGGTGATAAATCTGTACGTTTCCTGGCTGTAACCGTACCAGGAAGTTCAAGAGTTCAGTGAAATGATGCTTCATTATTAGCATCAACTTCATCAGGAATACACCACACAGAAAACATTTCCCGAATTCGTAGAATGTCTTCGTGGACAAAGTTGGATCAATGGTTGTTTTAAATTTGTTCTCCACTATGGAAAGTGGAGTGTTTCTCATTCGAACTGTGTATTGTGAAATAGTGGTTAGCTGCTGCTAGTTGTAAGTTATTATTTCATTAACATGAGAGTTCAATATTCCAGCCATTGGACCTTGCATTGTTTTCACTATTATTGTGGTTAACTCATGTGTTTCTGTTTAAAGTGGCATTTGATGAATGCTCGTGGACATTGTGCACAGGGAGTAAGCAATTTAAACTCCTTTAAACACTCTACATAGTCACTTAATTCGTTGCATGGGTAAACCTAATGAGAAAATATATGTACTAATTTATATTTGTGTATATAATATTTATACATATAATATTTTATATATTACATATATATAATATTTATATGAATATATTTGTGTTGGTTGCATTACCCGAAACACTACTCGGGTAGTGTCTCCCACCCATCCTCCTCGAAGCAAAAAAAAAAGTTTCTGTGCGACAGAAGGTAACTAGTTTATTTTTTATTGTATATTTTAAACAGTCTCTTTGGGAATTTAGAATAATGGGAACGGAGGTCAGGGCAGTTGAATGCTCCTCCTGCAGAATGTGGGAGGTAAGGGTCACCACTAGTGTCCCTGCTGACTACATCTGCGGGAAGTGCACCCAACTCCAGCTCCTTGAAAACCGCGTTAGGGAACTGGAGCTGGAGCTCACAGGGACTGGCCCCGCAGCCATGTCCCGCGCACTGTCCCGCTCACAGCGTACTGCCCCCAGCAGCCCTGACCCGCTGACAGGGACCTGCCCCCGCAGCCATGACCCGCTCACAGCGACTTGCACCCCGCAGTCCTGTCCCGCTCACCGCGTACTGCCCCCCGCAGCCGTGTCCCCCTCACAGGGCCTGGGCCCTGCAGCCCTGTCCCGCACACAGCGTACTGGCCCCCGCAGCCGTGTCCCATTCATAGGGACTGGAGCCCGTAGCCCTGAGCGCTCATCGTGACTTGCCCCCGCAGCCGTGACCCGCTCATCGTGACTTGCCCCCGCAGCCCTGACCCGCTCATCGTGACTTGCCCCCGCAGCTCTGACCCGCTCACAGGGACTGGCCCTTGCAGCCATGACCCGGTCACAGCGACTTGTCCCCCGCAGTCCTGTCCCGGAGCCTGGGACTGGCCCCCGCAGCCTTGTCCCGCAGCCAGGGTCTGGCCCCCGCAGCCCTGTCCCGCTGACAGGGACTGGGCCCAGCAGCCCTGTCCTACTCACAGCGGATTGGAGCCGCAGCCCTGTCCCGCTCACATGGTATTGCCCCCCACAGCCGTGTCCCGCTCAGAGGGACGGGCGCCCGCAGCCCTGACCCGCTCACAGGGCCTGGCCCCCAGCAGTCCTGACCCGCTCACAGCGTACTGCCCCCCGCAGCCGTGTTCTGCTCACAGTGACTTGTCCCCAGCAGTCCTGTCCCGCTCACAGCGTACTGCCCCCGGCAGCCGTGTCCCGCTTACAGGGTCTGGCCCCCGGAGCCCTGACCCGCTCACAGCGTACTGACCCTGCAGCCATGTCCCGCTCACAGCGACTGGCGCCCGCAGCCCTGACCCACTAACAGGGACTTGCCCCCGCAGCCCTGACCTGCTCACAGCGTCCTGCCCCCCGCAGCCGTGTCCTGCTCACAGAAACTGGCCCCAAAAGCCCTGATCTGCTCACAGCGACTGGCCCCCGCAGCCCTGACCCGCTCACAGGGACTGCCCCCCGTAGCTGTGGCTCACTAACAGGGACTGGCCCTCAGCAGTCCTGTCCCGCTCACAGCGCACTGCCCCCCTGCAGCCCTGTCCCGCTCACAGGGTCTGGCCCCCGCAGCCTTGACTTGCTCACAGCGTACTGCCCCCCGCAGCCGTGTCCTGCTCACAGAAACTGGCCCCAAAAGCCCTGATCTGCTCACAGCGACTGGCCCCCGCAGCCCTGACCCGCTCACAGGGACTGCCCCCCGGAGCTGTGGCTCACTAACAGGGACTGCCCCCCTGCAGCCCTGTCCCGCTCACAGCGCACTGCCCCCCTGCAGCCCTGACCCGCTCACAGGGACTGGGCCCTGCAGCCCTGTCCCAGTCACAGCGTACGGCCCCCCGCAGCCGTGTCCCGCTCACAGCGGACTGGGCCCCGCAGCCCTGTCCCGCTCACATGGTATTGCCCCCCGCAGCCCTGACCCGCTCACAGGGCCTGGCCCCCAGCAGTCCTGACCCGCTCACATTGTACTGCCCCCCGCAGCCGTGTCCCGCTTACAGGGTCTGGTCCCCACAGCCCTGACCCCCTCACAGGGACTGTCCCCCGCATCCCTGACCCGCTCCCGGACTGGCCCCCGCAGCCCTGTCGCCCTGACAGGGACCCTGGCCCCGCCGCCCTGACCCGCTCGCAGTGGCCTGGGCCCCGAAGCACTGACCCGCTCACAGCGTATTGCCCCCTGCAGTCCTGACCCGCTCACAGCGGCCTGCCCCCTCAGTCCTGACCCCCTCACAGGGACTGTCCCCCGCAGCCCTGACCCGCTCCCGGACTGTCCCCCGCAGCCCTGTCGCCCTGACAGGGACCAGGCCCCGCCGCCCTGACTTGCTAACAGCGGCCTGGGCCCCGAAGCCCTGAACGCTCACAGCGGCCTGCCCCCGCTGCCCTGACAGGCTCGCAGCGGCCTGCCCCCGCCGCCCTGACCCACTCACCGCGGCCTGGGCACCGCAGCCCTGACCCGCTCACAGCGTACTGCCCCCCGCAGCCGTGTTCCGCTCACAGGGACTGGCCCCCACAGCCCTGATCTGCTCACAGGGACTGGGCCCCGCAGCCCTGTCCCGCTCACAGCGTCCTGCCCCCGCCGCCCTGACCCGCCCACAGGGACTGGCCCCCGCAGCCCTGTCCCGCTCACAGCGGCCTGGGCCCCGCCGCCCTGACCCGCTCACAGGGACGGGCCCCCGCGCCGTGTCCCGATCACAGCGACTTGCCCCCCGCAGTCCTGTCCCGCTCACAGCGTACTGCCCCCCGCAGCCCTGTCCCGCTCACAGCGTACTGCCCCCCGCAGCCCTGTCCCACTCACAGGGACTGTCCCCCGCAGCCCTGACCCGCTCCCGGACTGGCCCCCGCAGCCCTGTCGCCCTGACAGGGACCAGGCCCCGCCGCCCTGACTTGCTAACAGCGGCCTGGGCCCCGAAGCCCTGACCCGCTCACAGCGTATTGCCCCCTGCAGTCCTGACCCGCTCACAGCGGCCTGCCCCCTCAGTCCTGACCCGCTGGCAGGGACTGGGCCCCGGCGCCCTGACCCGCTCGCAGCGGCCTGCCCCCGCCGCCCTGACAGGCTCGCAGCGGCCTGCCCCCGCCGCCCTGACCCGCTTGCAGCGGCCTGGGCCCCGCCGCCCTGACCCGCTTGCAGCGGCCTGGGCCCCGCCGCCCTGACCCGCTCACAGCGGCTTGCACCCTGCTCCATGACCCACTCACCGTGGCCTGGGCCCCGCAGCCCTGTCCCGCTCACAGCGGCCTGACCCCTGCGCCTTGACCCGCTCACAGCGGCCTGCCCCCGCCGCCCTGACCCGCTGACAGGGACTGGGCCCCGCAGCCGTGAGCCGCTCACAGCGGACTGGGCCTAGTAGCCCTGACCCGCTCACAGGGACTGGGTCCCGCAGCCCTGACCCGCTCACAGCGTATTGCCCCCTGCAGCCGTGTCCCGCTCACAGCGGACTGGGCCCCGCAGCCCTGTCCCGCTCACATGGTATTGCCTCCCCGCAGCCGTGTCCCGCTCACAGGGACGGGCCCCCGCAGCCCTGACCCGCTCACAGGGCCTGGCCCCCGCAGCCCTGTCCCGCTTACAGGGTCTGGCCCCCGCAGTCCTGACCCGCTCACAGCGACTTGCCCCCTGCAGTCCTGACCCGCTCACAGCGGACTGGGCCCCGCAGCCCTGTCGCGCTGACAGGGACTGGGCCCCGCCTCCTTGTCCCGCTCAAAGTTACTTGCCCCCGCAGCCCTGTCCTGCTCACTGCGTAATGCCCCCCGCAGCCCTGTCCCGCTCACAAGGTATTGTCCCCCGCCACCCTGACCCGCTCACAGGGACTGGCCCCCGCAGCCCTGTCCCGCTCACAGGGACCCTGGCCCCGCCGCCCTGACCCGCTCGCAGTGGCCTGGGCCCCGAAGCCCTGACCCGCTCACAGCGATTTGCCCCTGCAGCCCTGACCCTCTGACAGGGACTGGGTCCCGCAGCCCTGTCCCGCTCACAGGGACTGGGTCCCGCAGCCCTGTCCCGCTCACAGGGACTGGGTCCCGCAGCCCTGTCCCGCTCACAGGGACTGGGTCCCGCAGCCCTGTCCCGCTCACAGGGACTGGGTCCCGCAGCCCTGTCCCGCTCACAGGGACTGGGTCCCGCAGCCCTGACCCGCTCACAGCAACTTGCCCCCTGCAGCCCCGACCCGCTGACAGCGATTTACTCCGCAGTACTGTCCCGCTGACAGGGACTGGCCCCCGCAGCCCTGACCCGCGCACCGGGACTGGCCCCCTGCAGTCCTGACCCGCTCACAGCGACTTGCCCCCCGCAGCCCTGTCGCGCTCACAACGACTTGCCCCCCGCAGCCCTGACGCGCTCACAGGGACTGTCCCCCGCAGCCCTGTCCCGCTCACAGGCACTGTCCCCTGCAGCCCTGAGCCGGTCACAGGGACTGTCCCCCGCACCGCTGACCCGCTCGCAGGGACTGGCCTCCGCGGCCCTGACCCGCTCACAGCGACTGGCATCCACGGCCCTGACCCGCTCACAGGACTGGCCCCCGCAGCCCTGTCCCGCTCACAGCGATTTACTCCGCAGTACTGTCCCGCTGACAGGGACTGGCCCCCGCAGCCCTGACCCGCGCACCGGGACTGGCCCCCTGCAGTCCTGACCCGCTCACAGGGACTGGCCCCCTGCAGCCCTGACCCGCTCACAGGGACTGGCCCCCTGCAGCCCTGACCCGCTCACAGGGACTGGCCTCCGCGGCCCTGACCCGCTCACAGCGACTGGCATCCACGGCCCTGACCCGCTCACAGGACTGGCCCCCGCAGCCCTGTCCCGCTCACAGGGACTGGCCCCCGCAGCCCTGTCCCGCTGACAGGGACTGGCCCCCGCAGCCCTGTCCCGCTCACAGCGATTTACTCCGCAGTACTGTCCCGCTGACAGGGACTGGCCCCCGCAGCCCTGACCCGCGCACCGGGACTGGCCCCCTGCAGTCCTGACCCGCTCACAGGGACTGGCCCCCTGCAGCCCTGACCCGCTCACAGGGACTGGCCCCCTGCAGCCCTGACCCGCTCACAGGGACTGGCCCCCTGCAGCCCTGACCCGCTCACAGGGACTGGCCCCCCGCAGCCCCGACCCGCTCACAGCGACTTGCCCCCCGCAGCCCCGACCCGCTCACAGCGACTTGCCCCCCGCAGCCCTGACGCGCTCACAGGGACTGTCCCCCGCAGCCCTGACCCGCTCACAGGGACTGTCCCCCGCAGCCCTGAGCCGGTCACAGGGACTGTCCCCCGCACCCCTGACCCGCTCGCAGGGACTGTCCCCCGCACCCCTGACCCGCTGACAGCTAATTGCCACCGAAGCCCTGTCCCGCTCACAGGCACTGTCCCCCGCAGCCCTGTCCCGCTGACATGGACTGGCCCCCGCAGCCCAGTCCCGCTGACAGCGATTTACTCCGCAGTACTGTCCCGCTGACAGGGACTGGCCCCCGCAGCCCTGACCCGCGCACCGGGACTGGCCCCCTGCAGTCCTGACCCGCTCACAGGGACTGGCCCCCTGCAGCCCCGACCCGCTCACAGGGACTGGCCCCCTGCAGCCCCGACCCGCTCACAGGGACTGGCCCCCTGCAGCCCCGACCCGCTCACAGGGACTGGCCCCCTGCAGCCCCGACCCGCTCACAGCGACTTGCCCTCCGCAGCCCTGTCGCGCACACAGCGACTTGCCCCCCGCAGCCCTGTCGCGCTCACAGCGACTTGCCCCCCGCAGCCCTGACGCGCTCACAGGGACTGTCCCCCGCAGCCCTGACCCGCTCACAGGGACTGTCCCCCGCAGCCCTGACCCGCTCACAGGGACTGTCCCCCGCAGCCCTGACCCGCTCACAGGGACTGTCCCCCGCAGCCCTGACCCGCTCACAGGGACTGTCCCCCGCAGCCCTGACCCGCTCAAAGGGACTGGCCCCCGCAGCCCTGACCCGCTGACAGCGATTTGCCCCCGCAGCCCTGTCCCGCTCACAGGGACTGTCCTCCGCAGCCCTGACCCGCTCACAGGGACTGTCCCCCGCAGCCCTGAGCCGCTCACAGGGACTGTCCCCCGCAGCCCTGAGCCGCTCACAGGGACTGTCCCCCGCAGCCCTGAGCCGCTCACAGGGACTGTCCCCCGCAGCCCTGAGCCGCTCACAGGGACTGTCCCCCGCAGCCCTGAGCCGCTCACAGGGACTGTCCCCCGCAGCCCTGAGCCGCTCACAGGGACTGTCCCCCGCAGCCCTGAGCCGCTCACAGGGACTGTCCCCCGCAGCCCTGAGCCGCTCACAGGGACTGTCCCCCGCAGCCCTGAGCCGCTCACAGGGACTGTCCCCCGCAGCCCTGAGCCGCTCACAGGGACTGTCCCCCGCAGCCCTGAGCCGCTCACAGGGACTGTCCCCCGCAGCCCTGAGCCGCTCACAGGGACTGTCCCCCGCAGCCCTGAGCCGCTCACAGGGACTGTCCCCCGCAGCCCTGAGCCGCTCACAGGGACTGTCCCCCGCAGCCCTGAGCCGCTCACAGGGACTGTCCCCCGCAGCCCTGAGCCGCTCACAGGGACTGTCCCCCGCAGCCCTGAGCCGCTCACAGGGACTGTCCCCCGCAGCCCTGAGCCGCTCACAGGGACTGTCCCCCGCAGCCCTGAGCCGCTCACAGGGACTGTCCCCCGCAGCCCTGAGCCGCTCACAGGGACTGTCCCCCGCAGCCCTGAGCCGCTCACAGGGACTGTCCCCCGCAGCCCTGAGCCGCTCACAGGGACTGTCCCCCGCAGCCCTGAGCCGCTCACAGGGACTGTCCCCCGCAGCCGTGACCCGCTCACAGGGACTGTCCCCCGCAGCCGTGACCCGCTCCCGGACTGTCCCCCGCAGCCCTGTCGCCCTGACAGGGACCAGGCCCCGCCGCCCTGACTTGCTAACAGCGGCCTGGGCCCCGAAGCCCTGACCCGCACACAGCGGCCTGCCCCCGCTGCCCTGACAGGCTCGCAGCGGCCTGCCCCCGCCGCCCTGACCCACTCACCGCGGCCTGGGCCCCGCAGCCCTGACCCGCTCACAGCGTACTGCCCCCCGCAGCCGTGTTCCGCTCACAGGGACTGGCCCCCACAGCCCTGATCTGCTCACAGGGACTGGGCCCCGCAGCCCTGTCCCGCTCACAGCGTCCTGCCCCCGCAGCCATGACCCGCTCACAGGGACTGGCCCCCGCAGCCCTGTCCCGCTAATCGCGTATTGCCCCCCGCCGCCCTGACCCGCCCACAGGGACTGGCCCCCGCAGCCCTGTCCCGCTCACAGCGGCCTGGGCCCCGCCGCCCTGACCCGCTCGCAGCGGCCTGCCCCCGCCGCCCTGACCCGCTCACAGGGACGGGCCCCCGCGCCGTGTCCCGATCACAGCGACTTGCCCCCCGCAGTCCTGTCCCGCTCACAGCGTACTGCCCCCCGCAGCCCTGTCCCGCTCACAGCGTACTGCCCCCCGCAGCCCTGTCCCACTCACAGGGACTGTCCCCCGCAGCCCTGACCCGCTCCCGGACTGGCCCCCGCAGCTCTGTCGCCCTGACAGGGACCAGGCCCCGCCGCCCTGACTTGCTAACAGCGGCCTGGGCCCCGAAGCCCTGACCCGCTCACAGCGTATTGCCCCCTGCAGTCCTGACCCGCTCACAGCGGCCTGCCCCCTCAGTCCTGACCCGCTGGCAGGGACTGGGCCCCGGCGCCCTGACCCGCTCGCAGCGGCCTGCCCCCGCCGCCCTGACAGGCTCGCAGCGGCCTGCCCCCGCCGCCCTGACCCGCTTGCAGCGGCCTGGGCCCCGCCGCCCTGACCCGCTCGCAGCGGCCTGGGCCCCGCCGCCCTGACCCGCTCGCAGCGGCCTGGGCCCCGCCGCCCTGACCCGCTCGCAGCGGCTTGCCCCCTGCTCCATGACCCACTCACCGTGGCCTGGGCCCCGCAGCCCTGTCCCGCTCACAGCGGCCTGACCCCTGCGCCTTGACCCGCTCACAGCGGCCTGCCCCCGCCGCCCTGACCCGCTGACAGGGACTGGGCCCCGCAGCCGTGAGCCGCTCACAGCGGACTGGGCCTAGTAGCCCTGACCCGCTCACAGGGACTGGGTCCCGCAGCCCTGACCCGCTCACAGCGTATTGCCCCCTGCAGCCGTGTCCCGCTCACAGCGGACTGGGCCCCGCAGCCCTGTCCCGCTCACATGGTACTGCCTCCCCGCAGCCGTGTCCCGCTCACAGGGACGGGCCCCCGCAGCCCTGACCCGCTCACAGGGCCTGGCCCCCGCAGCCCTGTCCCGCTTACAGGGTCTGGCCCCCGCAGTCCTGACCCGCTCACAGCGACTTGCCCCCTGCAGTCCTGACCCGCTCACAGCGGACTGGGCCCCGCAGCCCTGTCGCGCTGACAGGGACTGGGCCCCGCCTCCTTGTCCCGCTCAAAGTTACTTGCCCCCGCAGCCCTGTCCCGCTCACTGCGTAATGCCCCCCGCAGCCCTGTCCCGCTCACAGGCACTGTCCCCCGCAGCCCTGTCCCGCTGACATGGACTGGCCCCCGCAGCCCAGTCCCGCTGACAGCGATTTACTCCGCAGTACTGTCCCGCTGACAGGGACTGGCCCCCGCAGCCCTGACCCGCGCACCGGGACTGGCCCCCTGCAGTCCCGACCCGCTCACAGGGACTGGCCCCCTGCAGCCCCGACCCGCTCACAGGGACTGGCCCCCTGCAGCCCCGACCCGCTCACAGGGACTGGCCCCCTGCAGCCCCGACCCGCTCACAGCGACTTGCCCCCTGCAGCCCCGACCCGCTCACAGCGACTTGCCCTCCGCAGCCCTGTCGCGCTCACAGCGACTTGCCCCCCGCAGCCCTGTCGCGCTCACAGCGACTTGCCCCCCGCAGCCCTGAGCCGCTCACAGGGACTGTCCCCCGCAGCCCTGAGCCGCTCACAGGGACTGTCCCCCGCAGCCCTGAGGCGCTCACAGGGACTGTCCCCCGCAGCCCTGAGCCGCTCACAGGGACTGTCCCCCGCAGCCCTGAGCCGCTCACAGGGACTGTCCCCCGCAGCCCTGAGCCGCTCACAGGGACTGTCCCCCGCAGCCGTGACCCGCTCACAGGGACTGTCCCCCGCAGCCCTGACCCGCTCCCGGACTGTCCCCCGCAGCCCTGTCGCCCTGACAGGGACCAGGCCCCGCCGCCCTGACTTGCTAACAGCGGCCTGGGCCCCGAAGCCCTGACCCGCTCACAGCGGCCTGCCCCCGCTGCCCTGACAGGCTCGCAGCGGCCTGCCCCCGCCGCCCTGACCCACTCACCGCGGCCTGGGCCCCGCAGCCCTGACCCGCTCACAGCGTACTGCCCCCCGCAGCCGTGTTCCGCTCACAGGGACTGGCCCCCACAGCCCTGATCTGCTCACAGGGACTGGGCCCCGCCGCCCTGACCCGCTGACAGGGACTGGGCCCCGCAGCCGTGAGCCGCTCACAGCGGACTGGGCCTAGTAGCCCTGACCCGCTCACACGGACTGGGTCCCGCAGCCCTGACCCGCTCACAGCGTATTGCCCCCTGCAGCCGTGTCCCGCTCACAGCGGACTGGGCCCCGCAGCCCTGTCCCGCTCACATGGTTTTGCCTCCCCGCAGCCGTGTCCCGCTCACAGGGACGGGCCCCCGCAGCCCTGACCCGCTCACAGGGCCTGGCCCCCGCAGCCCTGTCCCGCTTACAGGGTCTGGCCCCCGCAGTCCTGACCCGCTCACAGCGGACTGGGCCCCGCAGCCCTGTCGCGCTGACAGGGACTGGGCCCCGCCTCCTTGTCCCGCTCAAAGTTACTTGCCCCCGCAGCCCTGTCCTGCTCACTGCGTAATGCCCTCCGCAGCCCTGTCCCGCTCACAAGGTATTGTCCCCCGCCACCCTGACCCGCTCACAGGGACTGGCCCCCGCAGCCCTGTCCCGCTCACAGGGACCCTGGCCCCGCCGCCCTGACCCGCTCGCAGTGGCCTGGGCCCCGAAGCCCTGACCCGCTCACAGCGTATTGCCCCCTGCAGTCCTGAGCCGCTCACAGCGTCCTGCCCTCTCAGTCCTGACCCGCTCGCAGCGGCCTGCCCCCGCCGCCCTGACCCGCTTGCTGCGGCCTGCCCCCGCCCCCCTGACCCGCTTGCTGCGGCCTGGGCCCCGCCGCCCTGACCCGCTTGCAGTGGCCTGGGCCCCGCCGCCCTGACCCGCTCGCAGCGACCTGCCCCCGCCCCCCTCACCCGCTGGAGGGACTGGGCCCCGCCGCCTTGACCCGCTCACAGCGGCCTGGGCCCCGCAGCCCTGTCCCGCGCACAGGACTGGGCCCCGCCACCCTCTCCCGCTCGCAGCGACTTGGCCCCATCAGCGCTGTCCCGCTCACAGCGTATTGCCCCCGCAGCCCAGACCCGCTCGCAGCGGCCTGCCCCCACCGCCCTAACCCGCTCGAAGCGGCTTGCCGCCGCTGCCCTGACCCGTTTCCAGGGACCGGGCCCCGCAGGCCTGACCCGCTCACAGCGGCTTGGGCCCCGAAGCCCTGACCCGCTCACAGCGATTTGCCCCTGCAGCCCTGACCCTCTGACAGGGACTGGGTCCCGCAGCCCTGTCCCGCTCACAGGGACTGGGTCCCGCAGCCCTGTCCCGCTCACAGGGACTGGGTCCCGCAGCCCTGTCCCGCTCACAGGGACTGGGTCCCGCAGCCCTGTCCCGCTCACAGGGACTGGGTCCCGCAGCCCTGTCCCGCTCACAGGGACTGGGTCCCGCAGCCCTGACCCGCTCACAGCAACTTGCCCCCTGCAGCCCCGACCCGCTCACAGCGATTTACTCCGCAGTACTGTCCCGCTGACAGGGACTGGCCCCCGCAGCCCTGACCCGCGCACCGGGACTGGCCCCCTGCAGTCCTGACCCGCTCACAGCGACTTGCCCCCCGCAGCCCTGTCGCGCTCACAACGACTTGCCCCCCGCAGCCCTGACGCGCTCACAGGGACTGTCCCCCGCAGCCCTGTCCCGCTCACAGGCACTGTCCCCTGCAGCCCTGAGCCGGTCACAGGGACTGTCCCCCGCACCGCTGACCCGCTCGCAGGGACTGGCCTCCGCGGCCCTGACCCGCTCACAGCGACTGGCATCCACGGCCCTGACCCGCTCACAGGACTGGCCCCCGCAGCCCTGTCCCGGTCACAGGGACTGGCCCCCGCAGCCCTGTCCCGCTCACAGGGACTGGCCCCCGCAGCCCTGTCCCGCTGACAGGGACTGGCCCCCGCAGCCCTGTCCCGCTCACAGCGATTTACTCCGCAGTACTGTCCCGCTGACAGGGACTGGCCCCCGCAGCCCTGACCCGCGCACCGGGACTGGCCCCCTGCAGTCCTGACCCGCTCACAGGGACTGGCCCCCTGCAGCCCTGACCCGCTCACAGGGACTGGCCCCCTGCAGCCCTGACCCGCTCACAGGGACTGGCCCCCTGCAGCCCTGACCCGCTCACAGGGACTGGCCCCCTGCAGCCCTGACCCGCTCACAGCAACTTGCCCCCCGCAGCCCCGACCCGCTCACAGCGACTTGCCCCCCGCAGCCCCGACCCGCTCACAGCGACTTGCCCCCCGCAGCCCTGACGCGCTCACAGGGACTGTCCCCTGCAGCCCTGAGCCGGTCACAGGGACTGTCCCCCGCACCCCTGACCCGCTCGCAGGGACTGTCCCCCGCACCCCTGACCCGCTGACAGCTAATTGCCACCGAAGCCCTGTCCCGCTCACAGGCACTGTCCCCCGCAGCCCTGTCCCGCTGACATGGACTGGCCCCCGCAGCCCTGTTCCGCCACAGGGACTGGCCTCCGCAGCCCTGACCCGCTCACAGCGACTGGCATCCACGGCCCTGACCCGCTCACAGGGACTGGCGCCCGCAGCCCTGTCCCGCTCACAGGGACTGGCCCCCGCAGCCCAGTCCCGCTGACAGCGATTTACTCCGCAGTACTGTCCCGCTGACAGGGACTGGCCCCCGCAGCCCTGACCCGCGCACCGGGACTGGCCCCCTGCAGTCCTGACCCGCTCACAGGGACTGGCCCCCTGCAGCCCTGACCCGCTCACAGGGACTGGCCCCCTGCAGCCCCGACCCGCTCACAGGGACTGGCCCCCTGCAGCCCCGACCCGCTCACAGGGACTGTCCCCCGCAGCCCTGAGCCGCTCACAGGGACTGTCCCCCGCAGCCCTGAGCCGCTCACAGGGACTGTCCCCCGCAGCCCTGAGCCGCTCACAGGGACTGTCCCCCGCAGCCCTGAGCCGCTCACAGGGACTGTCCCCCGCAGCCCTGAGCCGGTCACAGGGACTGTCCCCCGCAGCCCTGAGCCGCTCACAGGGACTGTCCCCCGCAGCCCTGAGCCGCTCACAGGGACTGTCCCCCGCAGCCCTGAGCCGCTCACAGGGACTGTCCCCCGCAGCCCTGAGCCGCTCACAGGGACTGTCCCCCGCAGCCCTGAGCCGCTCACAGGGACTGTCCCCCGCAGCCCTGAGCCGCTCACAGGGACTGTCCCCCGCAGCCCTGAGCCGCTCACAGGGACTGTCCCCCGCAGCCGTGACCCGCTCAAAGGGACTGTCCCCCGCAGCCGTGACCCGCTCACAGGGACTGTCCCCCGCAGCCCTGACCCGCTCACAGGGACTGTCCCCCGCAGCCCTGACCCGCTCACAGGGACTGTCCCCCGCAGCCCTGACCCGCTCACAGGGACTGTCCCCCGCAGCCCTGACCCGCTCACAGGGACTGTGGCCCGCAGCCCTGACCCGCTCACAGGGACTGTGGCCCGCAGCCCTGACCCGCTCACAGGGACTGTGGCCCGCAGCCCTGACCCGCTCACAGGGACTGTCCCCCGCAGCCCTGACCCGCTCACAGGGACTGTCCCCCGCAGCCCTGACCCGCTCACAGGGACTGGCCCCCGCAGCCCTGACCCCCTGACAGCTATTTGCCACCGCAGCCCAGACCCGTTCACAGGGACTGGCCCCCGCAGCCCTGACCCCCTGACAGCTATTTGCCACCGCAGCCCTGACCCGCTCACAGGGACTGGCCCCCGCAGCCCTGACCCGCTCACAGGGACTGGCCCCCGCAGCCCTGACCCCCTGACAGGGACTGGTCCCCGCAGCCCTGACCCGCTCACAGGGACTGGTCCCCGCAGCCCTGACACACTCACAGGGACTGGCCCCCGCAGACCTGTCCCGCTCACAGGCACTGTCCGCCGCAGCCCTGTCCCGCTGACATGGACTGGCCCCCGCAGCCCTGTCCCGCCACAGGGACTGGCCTCCGCAGCCCTGACCCGCTCACAGCGACTGGCATCCACGGCCCTGACCCGCTCACAGGGACTGGCCCCCGCAGCCCTGTCCCGCTCACAGGGACTGGCCCCCGCAGCCCTGTCCCGCTGACATGGACTGGCCCCCGCAGCCCTGCCCCGCTCACAGGGACTGGCCCCCGCAGCCCTGTCCCGCTGACATGGACTGGCCCCCGCAGCCCTGTCCCGCTCACAGCGATTTACTCCGCAGTACTGTCCCGCTGACAGGGTCTGGCCCCCGCAGCCCTGACCCGCGCACCGGGACTGGCCCCCTGCAGTCCTGACCCGCTCACAGGGACTGGCCCCCCGCAGCCCCGACCCGCTCACAGCGACTTGCCCCCCGCAGCCCCGTCGCGCTCACAACGACTTGCCTCCCGCAGCCCTGACGCGCTCACAGGGACTGTCCCCCACAGCCCTGACCCGCTCACAGGGACTGTCCCCCGCAGCCCTGAGCCGGTCACAGGGACTGTCCCCCGCACCCCTGACCCGCTCGCAGGGACTGTCCCCCGCACCCCTGACCCGCTGACAGCTAATTGCCACCGAAGCCCTGTCCCGCTCACAGAACTGTCCCCCGCACCACTGACCCGCTGACAGCTATTTGCCACCGCACCCCTGACCCGCTGACAGCGATTTTCCCCCGCAGCCCTGACCCGCTCAAAGGGACTGGCCCGCGCAGCCCTGACCCGCTGACAGCGATTTGCCCCCGCAGCCCTGTCCCGCTCACAGGGACTGTCCTCCGCAGCCCTGTCCCGCTCACAGGGACTGTCCCCCGCAGCCCTGACCCGCTCACAGGCACTGTCCCCCGCAGCCCTGAGCCGCTCACAGGGACTGTCCCCCGCAGCCCTGAGCCGCTCACAGGGACTGTCCCCCGCAGCCCTGAGCCGCTCACAGGGACTGTCCCCCGCAGCCCTGAGCCGCTCACAGGGACTGTCCCCCGCAGCCCTGAGCCGCTCACAGGGACTGTCCCCCGCAGCCCTGAGCCGCTCACAGGGACTGTCCCCCGCAGCCCTGAGCCGCTCACAGGGACTGTCCCCCGCAGCCCTGAGCCGCTCACAGGGACTGTCCCCCGCAGCCCTGAGCCGCTCACAGGGACAGTCCCCCGCAGCCCTGAGCCGCTCACAGGGACTGTCCCCCGCAGCCCTGAGCCGCTCACAGGGACTGTCCCCCGCAGCCCTGAGCCGCGCACAGGGACTGTCCCCCGCAGCCCTGAGCCGCTCACAGGGACTGTCCCCCGCAGCCCTGAGCCGCTCACAGGGACTGTCCCCCGCAGCCCTGAGCCGCTCACAGGGACTGTCCCCCGCAGCCCTGAGCCGCTCACAGGGACTGTCCCCCGCAGCCCTGAGCCGCTCACAGGGACTGTCCCCCGCAGCCCTGACCCGCTCACAGGGACTGTCCCCCGCAGCCCTGAGCCGCTCACAGGGACTGTCCCCCGCAGCCGTGACCCACTCACAGGGACTGTCCCCCGCAGCCGTGACCCGCTCACAGGGACTGTCCCCCGCAGCCGTGACCCGCTCCCGGACTGTCCCCCGCAGCCCTGTCGCCCTGACAGGGACCAGGCCCCGCCGCCCTGACTTGCTAACAGCGGCCTGGGCCCCGAAGCCCTGACCCGCACACAGCGGCCTGCCCCCGCTGCCCTGACAGGCTCGCAGCGGCCTGCCCCCGCCGCCCTGACCCACTCACCGCGGCCTGGGCCCCGCAGCCCTGACCCGCTCACAGCGTACTGCCCCCCGCAGCCGTGTTCCGCTCACAGGGACTGGCCCCCACAGCCCTGATCTGCTCACAGGGACTGGGCCCCGCAGCCCTGTCCCGCTCACAGCGTCCTGCCCCCGCAGCCATGACCCGCTCACAGGGACTGGCCCCCGCAGCCCTGTCCCGCTAATAGCGTATTGCCCCCCGCCGCCCTGACCCGCCCACAGGGACTGGCCCCCGCAGCCCTGTCCCGCTCACAGCGGCCTGGGCCCCGCCGCCCTGACCCGCTCGCAGCGGCCTGCCCCCGCCGCCCTGACCCGCTCACAGGGACGGGCCCCCGCGCCGTGTCCCGATCACAGCGACTTGCCCCCCGCAGTCCTGTCCCGCTCACAGCGTACTGCCCCCCGCAGCCCTGTCCCGCTCACAGGGTACTGCCCCCCGCAGCCCTGTCCCACTCACAGGGACTGTCCCCCGCAGCCCTGACCCGCTCCCGGACTGGCCCCCGCAGCTCTGTCGCCCTGACAGGGACCAGGCCCCGCCGCCCTGACTTGCTAACAGCGGCCTGGGCCCCGAAGCCCTGACCCGCTCACAGCGTATTGCCCCCTGCAGTCCTGACCCGCTCACAGCGGCCTGCCCCCTCAGTCCTGACCCGCTGGCAGGGTCTGGCCCCCGCAGTCCTGACCCGCTCACAGCGACTTGCCCCCTGCAGTCCTGACCCGCTCACAGCGGACTGGGCCCCGCAGCCCTGTCGCGCTGACAGGGACTGGGCCCCGCCTCCTTGTCCCGCTCAAAGTTACTTGCCCCCGCAGCCCTGTCCTGCTCACTGCGTAATGCCCCCCGCAGCCCTGTCCCGCTCACAAGGTATTGTCCCCCGCCACCCTGACCCGCTCACAGGGACTGGCCCCTGCAGCCCTGTCCCGCTCACAGGGACCCTGGCCCCGCCGCCCTGACCCGCTCGCAGTGGCCTGGGCCCCGAAGCCCTGACCCGCTCACAGCGTATTGCCCCCTGCAGTCCTGAGCCGCTCACAGCGTCCTGCCCTCTCAGTCCTGACCCGCTCGCAGCGGCCTGCCCCCGCCGCCCTGACCCGCTTGCTGCGGCCTGCCCCCGCCCCCCTGACCCGCTTGCTGCGGCCTGGGCCCCGCCGCCCTGACCCGCTTGCAGTGGCCTGGGCCCCGCCGCCCTGACCCGCTCGCAGCGACCTGCCCCCGCCCCCCTCACCCGCTGGAGGGACTGGGCCCCGCCGCCTTGACCCGCTCACAGCGGCCTGGGCCCCGCAGCCCTGTCCCGCGCACAGGACTGGGCCCCGCCACCCTCTCCCGCTCGCAGCGACTTGGCCCCATCAGCGCTGTCCCGCTCACAGCGTATTGCCCCCGCAGCCCAGACCCGCTCGCAGCGGCCTGCCCCCACCGCCCTAACCCGCTCGAAGCGGCTTGCCGCCGCTGCCCTGACCCGTTTCCAGGGACCGGGCCCCGCAGGCCTGACCCGCTGACAGCGGCTTGGGCCCCGAAGCCCTGACCCGCTCACAGCGATTTGCCCCTGCAGCCCTGACCCTCTGACAGGGACTGGGTCCCGCAGCCCTGTCCCGCTCACAGGGACTGGGTCCCGCAGCCCTGTCCCGCTCACAGGGACTGGGTCCCGCAGCCCTGTCCCGCTCACAGGGACTGGGTCCCGCACCCCTGTCCCGCTCACAGGAACTGGGTCCCGCAGCCCTGACCCGCTCACAGCAACTTGCCCCCTGCAGCCCCGACCCGCTCACAGCGATTTACTCCGCAGTACTGTCCCGCTGACAGGGACTGGCCCCCGCAGCCCTGACCCGCGCACCGGGACTGGCCCCCTGCAGTCCTGACCCGCTCACAGCGACTTGCCCCCCGCAGCCCTGTCGCGCTCACAACGACTTGCCCCCCGCAGCCCTGACGCGCTCACAGGGACTGTCCCCCGCAGCCCTGTCCCGCTCACAGGCACTGTCCCCTGGAGCCCTGAGCCGGTCACAGGGACTGTCCCCCGCACCGCTGACCCGCTCGCAGGGACTGGCCTCCGCGGCCCTGACCCGCTCACAGCGACTGGCATCCACGGCCCTGACCCGCTCACAGGACTGGCCCCCGCAGCCCTGTCCCGGTCACAGGGACTGGCCCCCGCAGCCCTGTCCCGCTCACAGGGACTGGCCACCGCAGCCCTGTCCCGCTGACAGGGACTGGCCCCCGCAGCCCTGTCCCGCTCACAGCGATTTACTCCGCAGTACTGTCCCGCTGACAGGGACTGGCCCCCGCAGCCCTGACCCGCGCACCGGGACTGGCCCCCTGCAGTCCTGACCCGCTCACAGGGACTGGCCCCCTGCAGCCCTGACCCGCTCACAGGGACTGGCCCCCTGCAGCCCTGACCCGCTCACAGGGACTGGCCCCCTGCAGCCCTGACCCGCTCACAGGGACTGGCCCCCTGCAGCCCTGACCCGCTCACAGCAACTTGCCCCCCGCAGCCCCGACCCGCTAACAGCGACTTGCCCCCCGCAGCCCCGACCCGCTCACAGCGACTTGCCCCCCGCAGCCCTGACGCGCTCACAGGGACTGTCCCCTGCAGCCCTGAGCCGGTCACAGGGACTGTCCCCCGCACCCCTGACCCGCTCGCAGGGACTGTCCCCCGCACCCCTGACCCGCTGACAGCTAATTGCCACCGAAGCCCTGTCCCGCTCACAGGCACTGTCCCCCGCAGCCCTGTCCCGCTGACATGGACTGGCCCCCGCAGCCCTGTTCCGCCACAGGGACTGGCCTCCGCAGCCCTGACCCGCTCACAGCTACTGGCATCCACGGCCCTGACCCGCTCACAGGGACTGGCGCCCGCAGCCCTGTCCCGCTCACAGGGACTGGCCCCCGCAGCCCAGTCCCGCTGACAGCGATTTACTCCGCAGTACTGTCCCGCTGACAGGGACTGGCCCCCGCAGCCCTGACCCGCGCACCGGGACTGGCCCCCTGCAGTCCTGACCCGCTCACAGGGACTGGCCCCCTGCAGCCCTGACCCGCTCACAGGGACTGGCCCCCTGCAGCCCCGACCCGCTCACAGGGACTGGCCCCCTGCAGCCCCGACCCGCTCACAGGGACTGTCCCCCGCAGCCCTGACCCGCTCACAGGGACTGTCCCCCGCAGCCCTGAGCCGCTCACAGGGACTGTCCCCCGCAGCCCTGAGCCGCTCACAGGGACTGTCCCCCGCAGCCCTGAGCCGCTCACAGGGACTGTCCCCCGCAGCCCTGAGCCGCTCACAGGGACTGTCCCCCGCAGCCCTGAGCCGCTCACAGGGACTGTCCCCCGCAGCCCTGAGCCGCTCACAGGGACTGTCCCCCGCAGCCCTGAGCCGCTCACAGGGACTGTCCCCCGCAGCCCTGAGCCGCTCACAGGGACTGTCCCCCGCAGCCCTGAGCCGCTCACAGGGACTGTCCCCCGCAGCCCTGAGCCGCTCACAGGGACTGTCCCCCGCAGCCCTGAGCCGCTCACAGGGACTGTCCCCCGCAGCCCTGAGCCGCTCACAGGGACTGGCCCCCGCAGCCCTGAGCCGCTCACAGGGACTGTCCCCCGCAGCCCTGAGCCGCTCACAGGGACTGTCCCCCGCAGCCCTGAGCCGCTCACAGGGACTGTCCCCCGCAGCCCTGAGCCGCTCACAGGGACTGTCCCCCGCAGCCCTGAGCCGCTCACAGGGACTGTCCCCCGCAGCCCTGAGCCGCTCACAGGGACTGTCCCCCGCAGCCGTGACCCGCTCACAGGGACTGTCCCCCGCAGCCCTGACCCGCTCACAGGGACTGTCCCCCGCAGCCCTGACCCGCTCACAGGGACTGTGGCCCGCAGCCCTGACCCGCTCACAGGGACTGTGGCCCGCAGCCCTGACCCGCTCACAGGGACTGTGGCCCGCAGCCCTGACCCGCTCACAGGGACTGTCCCCCGCAGCCCTGACCCGCTCACAGGGACTGTCCCCCGCAGCCCTGACCCGCTCACAGGGACTGGCCCCCGCAGCCCTGACCCCCTGACAGCTATTTGCCACCGCAGCCCTGACCCGCTCACAGGGACTGGCCCCCGCAGCCCTGACCCGCTCACAGGGACTGGCCCCCGCAGCCCTGACCCCCTGACAGGGACTGGTCCCCGCAGCCCTGACCCGCTCACAGGGACTGGTCCCCGCAGCCCTGACACACTCACAGGGACTGGCCCCCGCAGACCTGTCCCGCTCACAGGCACTGTCCGCCGCAGCCCTGTCCCGCTGACATGGACTGGCCCCCGCAGCCCTGTCCCGCCACAGGGACTGGCCTCCGCAGCCCTGACCCGCTCACAGCGACTGGCATCCACGGCCCTGACCCGCTCACAGGGACTGGCCCCCGCAGCCCTGTCCCGCTCACAGGGACTGGCCCCCGCAGCCCTGTCCCGCTGACATGGACTGGCCCCCGCAGCCCTGCCCCGCTCACAGGGACTGGCCCCCGCAGCCCTGTCCCGCTGACATGGACTGGCCCCCGCAGCCCTGTCCCGCTCACAGCGATTTACTCCGCAGTACTGTCCCGCTGACAGGGTCTGGCCCCCGCAGCCCTGACCCGCGCACCGGGACTGGCCCCCTGCAGTCCTGTCCCGCTGACAGGGACTGGCCCCCGCAGCCCTGACCCGCTCACAGGGACTGGCCCCCTGCAGCCCTGACCCGCTCACAGGGACTGGCCCCCCGCAGCCCCGACCCGCTCACAGCGACTTGCCCCCCGCAGCCCCGACCCGCTCACAGCGACTTGCCCCCCGCAGCCCCGTCGCGCTCACAACGACTTGCCTCCCGCAGCCCTGACGCGCTCACAGGGACTGTCCCCCGCAGCCCTGACCCGCTCACAGGGACTGTCCCCCGCAGCCCTGACCCGCTCACAGGGACTGTCCCCCGCAGCCCTGAGCCGGTCACAGGGACTGTCCCCCGCACCCCTGACTCGCTCGCAGGGACTGTCCCCCGCACCCCTGACCCGCTGACAGCTAATTGCCACCGAAGCCCTGTCCCGCTCACAGGGACTGTCCCCCGCACCACTGACCCGCTCACAGGGACTGTCCCCCGCAGCCCTGACCCGCTCACAGGGACTGTCCCCCGCAGCCCTGAGCCGGTCACAGGGACTGTCCCCCGCACCCCTGACTCGCTCGCAGGGACTGTCCCCCGCACCCCTGACCCGCTGACAGCTAATTGCCACCGAAGCCCTGTCCCGCTCACAGGGACTGTCCCCCGCACCACTGACCCGCTGACAGCTATTTGCCACCGCACCCCTGACCCGCTGACAGCGATTTTCCCCCGCAGCCCTGACCCGCTCAAAGGGACTGGCCCGCGCAGCCCTGACCCGCTGACAGCGATTTGCCCCCGCAGCCCTGTCCCGCTCACAGGGACTGTCCTCCGCAGCCCTGTCCCGCTCACAGGGACTGTCCCCCGCAGCCCTGAGCCGCTCACAGGGACTGTCCCCCGCAGCCCTGAGCCGCTCACAGGGACTGTCCCCCGCAGCCCTGAGCCGCTCACAGGGACTGTCCCCCGCAGCCCTGAGCCGCTCACAGGGACTGTCCCCCGCAGCCCTGAGCCGCTCACAGGGACTGTCCCCCGCAGCCCTGAGCCGCTCACAGGGACTGTCCCCCGCAGCCCTGAGCCGCTCACAGGGACTGTCCCCCGCAGCCCTGAGCCGCTCACAGGGACTGTCCCCCGCAGCCCTGAGCCGCTCACAGGGACTGTCCCCCGCAGCCCTGAGCCGCTCACAGGGACTGTCCCCCGCAGCCCTGAGCCGCTCACAGGGACTTGCCCCCGCTGCCCTGACCCGCTCACAGGGACTGTCCCCCGCAGCCCTGACCCGCTCACAGGGACTGTCCCCCGCAGCCCTGAGCCACTCACAGGGACTGTCCCCCGCAGCCCTGACCCCCTGACAGCTATTTGCCACCGCAGCCCAGACCCGTTCACAGGGACTGGCCCCCGCAGCCCTTACCCCCTGACAGCTATTTGCCACCGCAGCCCTGACCCGCTCACAGGGAATGACCCCCGCAGCCCTGACCCGCTCACAGGGACTGGCCCCCGCAGCCCTGACCCGCTCACAGGGACTGGCCCCCGCAGCCCTGACCCGCTCACAGGGACTGGCCCCCGCAGCCCTGACCCGCTCACAAGGACTGGCCCCCGCAGCCCTGACCCGCTCACAGGGACTGGCCCCCGCAGCCCTGACCCGCTCACAGGGACTGGCCCCCGCAGCCCTGACCCCCTGACAGGGACTGGTCCCCGCAGCCCTGACCCGCTCACAGGGACTGGTCCCCGCAGCCCTGACCCGCTCACAGGGACTGGCCCCCGCAGCCCTGACCCCCTGACAGCTATTTGCCACCGCAGCCCTCACCCGATCACAGGGACTGGCCTCCGCAGACCTGTCCCGCTCACAGGGACTGTCCCCCGCAGCCCTGTCCCGCTGACATGGACTGGCCCCCGCAGCCCTGACCCGCTCACAGCGACTGGCATCCACGGCCCTGACCCGCTCACAGGGACTGGCCCCCGCAGCCCTGTCCCGCTCACAGGGACTGGCCCCCGCAGCCCTGTCCCGCTCACAGGGACTGGCCCCCGCAGCCCTGTCCCGCTGACAGGGACTGGCCCCCGCAGCCCTGACCCGCTCACAGGGACTGTCCCCCGCAGCCCTGTCCCACTCACAGGGACTGTCCCCCGCAGCCCTGACCCGCTCACAGGGACTGGCCCCCGCAGCCCTGACCCGCTCACAGGGACTGGCCCCCGCAGCCCTGACTCGCTCACAGGGACTGTCCCCCGCAGCCCTGTCCCGCTCACAGGGACTGTCCCCCGCAGCCCTGTCCCGCTCACAGGGACTGTCCCCCGCAGCCCTGTCCCACTCACAGGGACTGGCCCCCGCAGCCCTGTCCCGCTCACAGGGACTGGCCCCCGCATCCATGTCCCGCTCAGGGGACAGGCCCCCGCAGCCCTGTCCCGCTCACAGGGACTGGCCCCCGCAGCCCTGAGCCGCACACAGGGACTGGCCGCCGCAGCCCGACCCGCTCACAGGGACTGGCCCCTGCAGCCCTGTCGTGCTGACAGGGATTTGCCCCCTGCAGCCCTCTCCCGCTCACAGCGACTTGCCCCCCGCAGCCCTTACCCGCTCACAGCGACTTGCCCCCCGCAGGCCTTACCCGCTCACAGCGACTTGCCCCCCGCAGCCCTGACCCGCTCTCAGCGACTTGCCCCCCGCAGCCCTGTCGCGCTCACAGGGACCGGCCCCCGCAGCCCTGACCCGCTCACAGGGACCGGCCCCGCAGCCCTGTCGCGCTCACAGGGACCGGCCCCCGCAGCCCTGACCCGCTCACAGGGACCGGCCCCCGCAGCCCTGACCCGCTCACAGGGACCGGCCCCCGCAGCCCTGACCCGCTCACAGGGACCGGCCCCCGCAGCCCTGACCCGCTCACATGGACCGGCCCCCGCAGCCCTGACCCGCTCACAGGGACCGGCCTCCGCAGCCCTGACCCGCTCACAGCGTCTTGCCTCCCATCCCTCTGACACAGGTCACCCCTTGCTCAGAAATGGTCCCAATTATCCATGAACTGGAAATCCAGCCCCCTGTGCCAGCTCCTTAACCATGCATTTTCATCTCACCTATCTTTCTCTGACTTAACTCACTAACATGTGGCACTCGTGGTAACCCATAAATTATTACCCTCTCGGTCCTGCCTTTCAGCCTCTTTGCTAACTCCTTGTACACAGTCCGCAGGATGTCATCCCTCTTTCTGCCTATGTCATTGGTACCAACGTGCACAGTGGCCTCTGGCTGCTCACCCTCCCGCTTAAGAATTTCTGGCACCCAATCAGAGATGCCCTTGACCTTGGCAGCAGGGATGCAACACGCAGCCCTGGTGTCTCAAATGTGGCTACAGAATCTATGCCCCCAACGAATGAGTCTCCAACCACGTTCGCTCACTTGGATTTGCCTGACCCTGTCCCACAGCAGGGTGGTTTGTACCATGGACCTGGCTACTGCTGATTGTATAACTGACCCAGTTTAGTTTTAGATCAGTGTTAACCTTGGTTTCGTGGATAGCCAAGCACCTGAGTCGTCTACAATACAGGAGAAATACATTCTTCAGCTCACGGATTCTGTGACAGTCAAGGACAAGCACTGAATTGTTCTAACCTCATTTCCAACACCTGGCCCATAGCCTTGCATGGCTTGGATAGCACTTGCACGTTTGAAAAAAAAAATAAATGTAAGGATGATGTGAGGGTAAGGACATGGAATTTTTTTGATGTGGTCATATTCTCTCTTGTTGGAGCTGATTGCTGCTTAGCACTTGTGTGGCTCAAATGTAACTTAACCTTTATCAGGCCAAGCCTGATCGTTGTCCAAGTCTCACTGTATTTTCTCACCGTTGACTTCACTGTTGGGCCTAACCAACATTTTGTACATACCCTGCCTATTCTGAAACTCTATCACTTAATATTAAGTCTAATAAAGACAAGTATCCAATGTGCCTTCCAAACCACTTCAACGACCTGGTCCATTACATTGGGGGATCAACAGGCATGCACATCAAGATCCTGAGATCCCTCTGATCATTGGTGCTTGTGAGGTCCGTATGATTCATCATGGGCTCCAAAATCTGTTTGTGCTGTGTCACCTGATCCTTATCCCGTTTGTCCTTACATGAAATAATGTTCACAAACGCTTCTCAAAAATTCTTCCCAATCCTACTTTTTGCAATCATGATACAAGTGAGCATAAAACTTGGAACATGACAGCAACAGGAATGTGCCCTTTGGCCCACCATGTTGGGCCAAACATGACAACAAATGAAATAATCCCTTCTGCCTGTCCTTGATCCATAGTCCTCCATTCCTTACCTATTCGCGCACTTAACTAAAAGTCCCTTTTAAATGCTTTCATCGTATCTGCATCCACTACCACCCCGGGCACTGTATTCCACTCTTTTAACATGCTCAGTGTGAAATATTTGCCCCTCACATCTCTTTTGAACTTCCCCCCTCTCAGCTTAAATGCATGCCCCCTAATAGTGGACACTTCAACTCCGGGGGAGAAATTTTCTGACCGTTAGCTGTATTTATGTATCTCCTAATTTTATAGACTTCTATCAAGCCTGCCCTCAGCTTCTACTGCTCCAGAGAAAATGAAGAGTTTTTCCAGCTTCTCCCTCTCGTTCATACCCTGTATTCCAGTCAGCATGCTGGTAAATCTCTTCTGCACCCTGTCCAAAGCCTGCATGTCCTTAGTGTAATGTGGTGGCCAGAATTGAATGCAATACTCTGTGTGGTCTCACCAAAGTCTTGTAAAGCTGCAATGTGACATCCTGACTCTTGCACTGAGTTCCCCTATGAATAAAGGCAAGCATGCGATATGCCTTCTTGACCACCCTATCTACTTGTGTGGCTACTGTCAGGGAGTTATGGTCTAGGACCCCAAGATCCCTCTGGACATCACTGCTGTTTGGGGTCCTGCCATTAACTGTGTATCCCTTTCCTTAACACTTGGTCTCCTAAAATGCAACACCTCATGCCTGCCCAGATTAAATTCCATCGGCCATTTCTCCGCTCGTGTTTGCAATTGGTCTGTATCTTGCTGTGTCCTTTGACAACCTTCCATGCTGTCCACAAGTCCACTGGTCCTTATATCATCTGCAAACTTAGTGATCCCCCATCTGCATTTGCAACCAAGTCATTTACACATATCACAAACAGCAGAAATCACATCGATGCGGAACACCACTCATCACTGAGCTGCAGCCAGAAAAACAGCTTTCCACCACTGAGACGGCAAGAACTGCAGATGCTGGAATCAGAGTTAACCAAGTGTGGAGCTGGAGGAACGCAGCAGGTCAGGCAGCATCAGAGGAACAGGAAAGCTGACATTGTTGATGCTGCCTGGCCTGCTGTGTTCCTCCAGCCCTATACTGTGTTATCTTTGTCAGCCTTCCACCGCTACCGTCTGCCTTATATGGGCAGGCCAAGTCACCATGGATCTCATGGATCTTAATCTTCTGGATGAGCATACCATGAGGGACCTTATTGAAAACCTTCGTAAAATCCATGTATATGTTATCAACTGTTCGATCCGAATTGATCACCCTTGTCACCTCCGTGAAAACTTCAACTGACTTGGTAAGACATAACCTGCCTTGCATAATACCATGCTGGCTGTCCCTTATTAGCCCATACTTTTGAGACATGAGACACTCACCAGTCTGTAGTTTCCTGGAAAGTCCCTGTTTTCCTGCTTGAACAGAGGAATGACTTTATCCACTCACCAGTCTCCGCAACCCCTCCAGTGCCTGGCAAGGATATCAGATCCTGTTGAAAGTGGTGTGTTGATGCATTTGTGTCATGATTGTGTTTTGTTTCAGCCCTAACATTGAAAGCAGTGTAAGAATGTCTTTGTGCAGCAGGCGAGGTGTGATGAGACTGAGCCTTCATACAATTGCAAGATGTTGAAAATTTGCCATTATTTATGAAAACAGTGATAAATTTCCATGATCAACATTTCTGTTACACTGCAATGATTATCCCGTGGCATGTAAAATCAGAAAGGTACGATAAAATGAGACTGGGTCATATGCAGGGAGAATGTTTGCCTTTCATGTCTATAGAAGTAGTGAAATATTTCCGTGAATCTAAAAGTCACTTTTCCGTTCATTGAAGGACACAATCATCGCCTTGGAAGCTTCATCACGATACTACTTTGCATTTCTGAAGAGGGAAGAAGAAATCAACATGAAAATTCAATTCCATGGTTTTGGAAGTCCCATTGAGAACACGATTCATTTGCGCCGGCATAATGCTCTGACCGAGAAAGAATTGAAGGTGAGTTTGTAGTTTGGAAGATCGCAGCAATTTATGCATCAACTTCTTCATCGATAATGTTCCATTGCTTTCAAACTGCATTTTCCACTCTGCAAGACAATAACTGTGAGAACAAGCAACAGCATCAGTAGGTGTTCTATTTGGAATGCAATGTTACAAAACCCGATCCATTCAACAACATATTTCAGATATGTCAACAAATTAAATATTCCAGCACAGGATAAAACAAGGAAGATGAGAGTGAGGAGGCAATAGCTCTGATGACAAAAGAACAGAAATTTACCTTTATCCATTCGAGCAAAAAAGCAGGCACGCAAATAAATAATCATCTAACAATGCACATGTGCAACGGAGACTGCAGGGGGACTAAAAATGCCGAATTGTTGTCATGCGTATTGCTGAAAGGATGATTGAAACAGAATCTGTGGTAAATTTGAAGAAATACAGATGATGCATCTCAGGATGTTGGAGGAAGAACATTTATGGACTGAGGCAAATTGTATTGCCCTTTTCAGGAGTTATTGGGTTCATAATGAATTGAAAGACTTCCTTCTGTGCTGAAAGCTTTAGTTTAGTTGCAGCTGGATGACAATTTCTGTTCCTGGTAGTATTTAGCAAACTGTTAAAAGTGAATGTCACTGCACAGAATTCCAAACATGACTCCAATCAGTAGAGAAAATATCCAAGGTGTGTGATGAGTTGTATCCTCTCATGTTGAACAGCGCAGCGACAGATACAATGGAGGCACTGATGATAATGTTCCAAGAATCCTTAGATTGTGGAAAATTCGCAGAGGATTGAAAGATGGTGAACATAACACCATTATTACAAAGATACTTGGACAAAATAGTAAGCAAGTATTGCCAATTTAGGTCAACCTGGGTAGATGTTCATGCCGGCAATGAAAGATGAAATAACAGGGTACTGAGTGTGCTATAACATCCTACAGAGTGAACATCCTTTCATAACGGGGAAATAATACTTGACAAACTTGCTACAGTGCTTTGAGAAGGAAACAAACATTACTGATGAAGGACCACCAGTTGATGTCGTACATTGAGATTTCAACAAAGCATTTGATAAGGTACAGCTCGTAAGGTGTCTCGAAGGAAAAGAGCCCGTGTGTTCAACGGTAGTATGTTCGGATGGACAGAGGACTGCATCGTTAATAGAAGTAGAGTTGTAGCAGCAAGATGGTAACTGACAAGTCATGTACTGCCACAGAGCGAATGCTGCGGAGGCCGTACACCTCATGTTGACTGGGTTGATTTCGGAAATGGCGGAGGGGATTGCTATGCTTAGGAAAGTTGGGCAGGCAGGGACTACGTTCATTGGCATTTTTAAGATTGAAAACAATCTTATTTTTTCAACATTTAAGATTCTTAAGAGGCTTGATAGTGTATATCCGTAGAGATTACTCCCATTTGTGAAAGATTTTACGACCAGAGGCCACATTTTCAAATTGGTTGCCCATTAATTCAGGGAAGAATTACTTCTTTCAGGTTGCAGCAATTTATTGAACACTTTAGCCAAGAAGGTTTTAGAGGTAATGCCATTAATCATATGCTAGGCTGTAACGGCCAGGTTAATTTTTAAATCAAGAAACAATGATAATGAGAAAAGGGTCTCGGACTGAAACGTCAGCTTTTGTGCTCCTGAGATGCTGCTTGGCCTGCTGTGTTCATCCAGCTTCACACTTTGTTATCTTGGATTCTCCAGCATCTGCAGTTCCCATTATCAGTGATAATGAGAAAAGGGTAGTCTTTACAGTGGAAGATACTTCAAGGATCCCCTTATTATTAAAGAACACAGGGAGGAATTAAACACATCACTACCACACCATCACTACCATGAGAAAAGTAGCAGTGGACAATCTAATGGAGTGAAAGCAGATTGGACTCTTTGCCGTGATGGTTTACTTTCTAAGATTCTAAACAATGAGCTTCAGAGTCGGTGTCTGCTTTGACTGTAATTTCCCAAAAAGGTTTAGATTCCAGAGAAGCATCTGAGGGCTGGAAAACTGCCGATGTGACATCCCTGTTTAAAAAGGAGAGAGGCAAAAAGAAGATAACTACAACCGAACCAGCCTAACATCTATTGTTGGAAATATGTGGCAATCAACTATGAAGAAAATTGTAGCAGAACATTTGGAAAATCAGAATCTAATCAAACAGAATCACCATAGCCTGATGAAAGAGAAATTATGTCTGGCTAATTTGTTTGGGTTTTTGGAGGAAGTTTTGGGAGGAGAATTAATAGAGGAAAACCAGTAAATGTGTTGTGTTTGGACTTGGAGAAAGCATTGAGAATGTACTCAAAAGTAATAAGCTAAGAGCTGAGGTTTTGAAGGTAGTATATTGCTGTGGATCAGTATACTTTGCACGTTCTGGAAGGAGAGATCACATCTCGAGTGAAATGCACGAAGTGAATATATATTTTGGGGAACTTGGTGGCAATCCGGTAAGTCAGTGCAGAGGGTAAGAGGTGCCATTTGCTTGCTTTTTTTGCCTGATAGTTCGTAAGCATTTTTTTTGAGACAGGGTGAATTGAAGCCAGAATCAGGGACCGAGAGGGTGAACCAGGTTCATTGGTTGGTGATCGCTATTGGTTTAAGAATCTATTATCGGTAGCTTTCAGATTGAAAGTAAATCGGAGAAATATTTACAGGCTACAAACTAAAAGACCAGAATGTTTTCAAATCAAATTAAGAGCGAAGTAATTGAAATGGAGATGCCAGGCCAGATGATGATTTGTACCTACATGACGGGCGAGTGGTCAGGCCCCATACTCCAGCTTAGGGTTGATGAACAGGAATCTCAGTTTTTACCAATCAACAAATCATGTTGGGGACAGTTACTGGGGAATGCTGTGCTTCAGGAGGCAGTCACACACCTTAGATTAACTAGCTGAAACTTGGTCAGTGGCCAATGACAAAGAACAGGGCAGGTGGAAGGTTTCAGGATGTAGTGCAGAAGGAACCTTGGCCTTTGATCTTATCTAACAGGTTTGAGATTCTTTCTTCCTGTGTGGATGAGAGTGCAGGGTATAGGGAAGATGAGTAAACTGACTGTAGCACTGTGGTACAGGGGGACATTGAAGAGGGATTAGAAAGTGAAATGTAGTTATAATCAGAGGTAGTATAGTTAGGGGAATGAACACTGTTCATTGTGACCAGGATCGAGAGTCTCGAAAGTAGTGTTGCCTGCCTGGTGCCCAGGTTCAGGAGATTCCATCTCGGCTACAAAGGAACTTGAAGTGGGAGGAGTAGAAATCCAGCTATCGTGGTCCACACAGGTACCATTGATATGGAAGAAAGAGGAAAGAGGTTCTGCTGAGGGATTATGAGCACCGAGGTGCTGAGGTGAGAAAGCAGAACCAGAATGGTAATAATCTCTGGATTATTATCTGAGCAATTTGGCACGGTGTGAACATAATTATAGATGTACATTGTTCAAATGGTGGCATGGCAGAAATGTGTTTGAATTCATGGGACGTTGGCATCGGTATGGGGAAGGAGGGAGTCGTTCTGGTGTGAAAGGCTCGACGAGAATCATATTGGGACAAATATCCTTGCAAAATACAGAGCTAGGTCTGGGGCTAGGGCGTTAAAATAAAAAGTGTGGAGTGGGTGAGCTCAGTTGCATGGAAAATTGTGGAAAAAGTTAGAAGCTGGTAAGTGCTCAGCAAAGTTTCCAGAGCAAGTAATAGGACAAAAAGTATGGAAATGGTCAGGAGTCTCACTTCAGCTGCAGCAGATAAGAAGGGTGGCTGTAAATGCCAGACTGAAGATCTTGTATTGAATTGCAGGGAGTGTATGAAACAAAGTGAATGAGTTTGTGGAGCAGATTGAAATTGACAGATACATCACTCTGGGTATCACAGAGAGGTGGTTGTTAGGGGATAAGTGTTGGGAACGAAATAGCCAATGATTCATGTCCGATAGAAAGAACAGGCAAATGGACAGAGATAAGAAAGTGTGGAGCTGGATGAGCACAGCAGGCCAAGCAGCATCTCAGGAGCGTAAAAGCTGACGTTTTGTGCCGAGACCCTTCTACTTCTGTGTGTTCATCCTGCTGTGTTCATCCAGATCCACACTTTGTTATCTTGGATTCTGAAGCATCTGCAGTTCCCATTATCTCCGATACAAATGGACAGAGATGCCAGGGTTGGCTTGTCAGTAAGAAATGAAGGAACCAAATGAAGGAACGCGCTGAAGGAACCAAAGCTCTTGTGCTTGTTTATTAATGACTTGGAGGAAAGCGGTGCATGTGCTGTGGCTAAATTTGTAGATGACTGAAAAAATATTTAGAAAGACAAGGCATGGCCCAGAAACAGAGATTTACCAGGATGTTACTTGAATCGGAATGTATTAGCTATAAGGAGGGTTTGGTGGAAATGCTGTGTCATGATACATGTAATGAGATCAACCATGATCTCACCGAATGATGGAGGAATATTCAATGGGCCAAATGACTTTTTTTGTGAGTCTTCTTGTTTGACAATGCATTCATGAAGGTGTTTTTTTTTTCTCTCTTGGATAAGATGTGGAAATGAAATGTACACGAGATGATGGGAACTGCAGATGCTGGAGAATCCAAGACAACAAAATGTGAGGCTGGATGAACACAGCAGGCCAAGCAGCATCTCAGGAGCACAAAAGTGCTCCTGAGATGCTGCTTGGCCTGCTGTGTTCATCCAGCCTCACATTTTGTTGTCATGAAATGTATACACTTCCTTTTCATCTGGGAATAAATAATTGTTCTGAACGATTTCCATTGACTAATAGCAATCTGACAAGCTTCGCAATGTAAAGAGATTTTTAGCTTCTTTTTAATTGTAAAGGTATTCTTTGGAATTAATTTGGCATATATTATTTGCATCTCAGGAAGTATGTTCATCACTGCATCTCAAAAAGTGCTCTGTTGTATGACAGTAGCTTTTTAAAGATCACTTCAATGGTTGTGATTTTGAGTTGCCATAACACACATTAAATTACACTGTTGGCCAATCTGTCTATGCTTATTTCATTATCTTATGCTTCAAACAGACAAGGAAATATTGGTGATGCAATGAAGTGTTTGACTCTCAAATATAATTGCTGTTATAGTTTCCACTTGGAAGAAAGATTCACATCAAATTGACTGGTCAAGGAAATGGGACACTGACTGTGAGTACTTTGAATGTTCGAGTTATTCCTAAAATGAAAGTTATGACCTTGATGATTTCTCTTTCATGCAGATATGAAGAGACTCTTTTAAAATATCCTCTGGGTTAGTGGTTCAGGCATAAAAGTGCAATATGTATATTTATGTATATACATGTACATGCGTCATCTGAAAAGATAATGAGTATAAATCACTTGTGACAAGGTGAGAATGAGTTATCCAGATAGTAAGAACTGCCAATGTTGGTGTCTGAGATAACACATTGTGGAGCTGGAGGAACACAGCAGGGCAGGCAGCATCAGAGGCTCGAGAAAGTTGAGGTTTTGGGTCAGGACCCTTCCTGAGAAATGGAGGGTGGAAGGGAGCTCAGAAACAAATAGTTTTGAGGGGGAGGAGGTGGTAGGGAAGGTAGGTGGGATGGTGATAAGTGAGTACTATCCAGATTGGAACAGATTTTCCCCAGCGGGTATTGAGTACGAATTCCAAATCACTCTCAAAATCTTAGTGACTGTTAACATTGATGTTTTTTGTCTGTGTGTTTCAGTAATTGCATGACAGTTGAATGGTTCGTTGAGAGTGAGGAACCTATGGACTCTCACACACCAAGATGGAATTTAGTTCGAAGAGTGACTTCAAAATAGTTGCTTGCTTTTAAAATCTTGACCGTTTTTGCTGTCCAGTTGAATGAATTTAGCTTCATACTGCTTCAATAGGAATTAGTGTTTAATAGGAACATATTTGTGAAACTTACAGTTCCGTAAGTTTTAGCATAAACTGGTCCAGCCTTTCGGTGCTTGCAAAAAGGCTCACCTCTCCATTAATACCGAAGGAAAATTGGAGTTTAAAAGTAAGTTCACCCGTTGTCAGGGAATGAAATGTTAATGTTGACTCGAAAATAATTTTTAAAAAAGTCATATATTTGTGTAACACTGAACTCAAATTAAAATTTGGATATGCTAGTTTTACAGATGGTTGGATATTGAATTCATTTTAAATGAGGGTGAAGATCACTTTAAATCCACCATATTTGTGAAGAAAAGAAATAGCATATCAAATAAAATTAACTGCATGACTCTTCATCGCCCTATATGTAGAATTTCATTCTGAACTATGAGACAGTTGTGACCCCATACTACCTCAGTGCTCATGGCAAGAGTAAGACTCCTGTTTGACGTGCTGTGCACTGCATGGAATGGCGGCAACATCAGATTCATTGATGCTTGAGAATCAAAAGAATATGACGATAAGATTTAAAATCAAAATCTCATTGAACACTTCAAGGAATGTATTACAGGAAGAGGGGGAAAGCATGTATGACTAATAGAAGGTGGTGGCGCAGATCACATAGACCTGTGTGCTGAAACTTATCACAAATTTCACATTGAATGGAACAGTTTAAACAGGCTGGAGGAAGCAGACATGCCAGCCCAAACTTTTTGAATTTGAGCATTCTGTTCATAAACATCAGCAAAATTGTGGGAAACATGTTTATTCTTTCTCTTTTATTGCACAGAACCATACGATGAGACTGTTTTGATGAGAAATTTCAAGATTACGTGTCCCATCCGTTTGACTCACAGTTTGGTACCATAGGTTGGTACGATCTTCGTTGGAGAAGGAAAAGGGATGTTCCAGATACAGAAAACCGTCAAACCATTTACAACAAAGTCCGTTTCTGGTTAGTATTAATTAATGCAGTTAACATTTTTAGCTCGACATGATTGCACAATGGAGTCAATAAGAAAATTCCATCTGATATTCCACATAAATTTTAAGTGGATATTTCACGCTGTATGCTGCTTTTAAGAATGGTTGTCTTATTGTCGAAATGTTTAGCTTTGACTCCATGGCTTCTTCCATTAGCTCACATTGAAACACATGTTTCTTCATCCAAAAATGCACATTTACCCGGTGTAGCTTGTCTAACCTTCCCCTGTGGTCGTTCCCCTGAAATCCCCTGCGGTAGCTCCCCTGAAAAACAACTATACCATTTTGGATACTGTTCCGGGGACGACTTAGCAGGGGTATGCAGTAGGGTGCAGGTCTCTGGCACAGAGTCTGTCCCTCTTGCACAGAAGGGGAGCGGGGATAGGAAGAGAGTGATAGTCATTGGGGACTCAATAGTTAGAGGGACTGATAGAAGATTTGCCGGGAACGAAAGAGACTCACGATTGGTGTGTTGCCAACCAGGTGCCAGGGTCTGTGATGTCTCGGATCGTGTGTTTCGGGTCCTGAGGGGAGAGGCTGACCAGCCCCAAGTCGTGATATACATAGGCACCAACGGCATAGGTAGAAAGAGGGATAGGGATGTCAGGCAGGATTTGAGGGAGCTAGGATGGAAGCCGAGAGCTAGAACAAGCAGAGTGGTCATCTCTGGTTTGTCACCCGTACCACGTGATAGCGAGGCAAAGAACAGGGAGAGATTTCAGCTGAAGACGTGGCTGCAGGGATGGTGCAGGTGGGAGGGCTTCAGGTACATGGACAATTGGGGCTCGTTCTGGGGAAGGTGGGACCTGTACAAACAGGACGGTCTCCACTTGAATGAGAGGGGCACGAATATCCTGGGTGGGAAATTGGCTAGTGCCATTCGGTTGGATTTAAACTAGCTCAGAAGGGGGATGGGAAACTGAGGTGTAATCCCAGTACACAGGAGGATGAGCGGAGGGAGGACATGGTCAGGACCTCACTGTCACAGGAGTGTGCTGGCAGACAGCAAGCTGGATTGAAGTGTGACGACTTTAATGCCGGGAGTATCCGGAATAATGTAGGTGAGGTTGCAGCTTGGATAGGTACCTGGGACTTCGATGTTGTGGCCATTTCGGAGACATGGATAGAGCAGAGTCAGGAATGGATGTTGCAGGTTCTCGTGTTTAGATCTTTCATTAAGGTCTGGGAAGGTGGTAAAAGAGGGGGAGGTGTGGCTTTGTTGGTCAAGGACAGTATAACGGCGGCTGAAAGAACCTTTGAGGACTTGTCTACTGTGGTGGTATGGGCTGAGGTTGCCAAGGAAGGTTTGTCGACTGAGCCAGTGTGGGTGGAAGTTCGGAACAGCAAGGCAGCAGTCACTTCACTGGGGGTTTTCTACAGACCCCAAATAGCGGTTGGGAGATCGAAGAACTCATTGGCCGGCAGATTGTTGAAAAGTGCAAACGTATCAGGGTTGTTGTTATGGGTGACTTCAACTTTCCCAATATAGATTGAAACCTCCTGAGTGCAGATGGTTTGGATGGAGCCGTTTTTGTCAGGTGTGTTCAGGAGGGTTTCCTGACTCAGTATGTGGACAGGCCGAGGGGGGAGGCCATTTTGGATTTGGTGCTCGGCGATGAGCCAGGACAGGTGTCAGATCTCGTGGTGGGAGAACACTTTGGCGACAGTGACCGCAAGAGCCTCACATTTACCATAGCCATGGAAAGTGAAAGGAGCAGTTACCAGGGGAAGATATTTCACTGGGGTCAAGGAAACTATGATGCTATCAGACAGGAGTTGGGAAGTACAGATTGGGAGCAATTGTTCCACAGAAAGGGCGCAGCAGACATGTGGAGGCTGTTCAAGGAGCAGTTGTTGCGAGTGATGTATAAATTTGTTCCTCTGAGACAGATAAGAAGGGGTAAGATTCAGGAGCCTTGGATGACGGGTACAGAGGTGCTTCTTGTCAAAAAGAAAAGGCAGCGTACGTAAGGTGGAGGAAGTGAGGGTCTGGCACAGCTTTAGAGTATTACAGGCCTGCTCGGAAGGAGCTCAAAAGATATTGCCTGTACAGTTGTTACCTGTTCCAACCTTTGCGTCCACGCTTGCTCATTCCATGGTGTCAAGATGCCAGCAGTGCATGTACCTTCTCCATCCCCTAATGCCGTCAGCTCACACAAGACATAGTCCTTACTTAAAATCTTCTGATCAACCAACGTTCATTGTAATGGACATTTTAGTTGTCTGTCATGAAACGAAAACTGATTCTGACTGGCATGACCTGCAGTGCAAATGAATATAATCTGCGAAACGAGATTCCTTATGGGCTTGCAGCCGCTACAAATAATTGCTTTTCAAAGACGTTGCATACATACATTTTTTTCTCCTGTCACCTTAGATTATTTTTTTGTTTCTGCATGTTGTGTGGGTTTCCAGTCAGGCCCATAAACTCAGGTTGATGCAGTCACTGTTACAACACGGTATTGAAGGAGAATTTGTGATCTTTGGAGTTTCATTCCAGTGTCTGAAGGAGTGCACCATCAAGCCACTTCAGAGCACTCCTGGCGACGAATTGTTGCAAGTTTTCAAATGTTACCGATCGTCACATAAAATATGGCCTTTTTGTTGTTGCGCTATTCATCTTAACTGCACCATATCTAGTATTTCGGCTTGGAAACTATTTCAATTTTTTTGATTTACTTATTCAAAATCATTTATGATTGTTGTCATGATATCTACAATATGTTATTTTGATTGGACATAGAGGATTGGATCTGTCTTAATGGAAATGAAGTATGCGCTTATAAAACCCCTTCTGGGCAAGGTAGTTGCTCAGTGGTTAGAGCTGCTCATGCACTGGGGAGCCAATTGAGATTCCAGTCTTGGGTAACTATCTGTGTGGAATTGACACGTCCTCCCCGCGTCTGCGAGGGGCTTCTGCCAGGTGCTGCAGTTTCCTCCCATTGTTCAAAGATGTGCAGGTCCTTCTATGTGATTTGTGAAGCATTTCTTCAATGTTTCAATCCTGCCAGCATCCAGTGCCTTGGACAAAATAACTGGAGATGAATAAAAGATACTGTGCCTTTTGACACCATTTCCGGCTGGATTTTCATCAATCCTGCTTAATATCGGTGACAACTTCCATGACCTTTTTTGATGCTATGTCTGAATTGACAGTCTAGTTCCAAATATTTGTTGTGCAGTATTTCAAGGTCTCTGTTACAGCATACCCATGAATGTCCACTTCAAAAGATACTTCCATATCATAGAATCCCTACGGTGTGGAAACAAGCCCCTTTTGACCCAAGAAGTCCACGGCCACGCTCCAAAGAGCATCTCACCCTGACTCATCCCCCGACCCTTTCCTCAGTAACCGTACGTTTCCCATGACTAACACACCTAATCTACACATCCCGAAACACAATGGGCAAGTTTGGCATGGCCCATACACCGAGCCTGCACATCTTTGGACTGTGGGAGGAAACCAGAGCACCCAGCAGGAACCCATGCAGGCATGGGCAGAATGTACAAACTCCGCACAGAAAATCGTCCAACGGTGGGATCGAACCTGGGTCCCTGGCGCTGTGAGTCAGCAGTGCTAACCACTGAGCCACCGTGCTGCCCTTGGAGTTAGACAGAGCTTGCTTGTTCCTGGGTGGCCTCAAACTGCCAACCTCCACTTAGTGGCAAAAGTGCTGACCAACTGCACTCATCTTCACTGGTTTTTGCTTTGTATCATTGAATTCAATCCTTCAAACTCTATGATAAATATTTAAATTTCCATTGATATGTGAGGGTTGTTTTTAGTACGCAGTATTGGTTTATTATGTTTCATTGGTACATAATGAATACTGTATGTATATGCAAATGGGCAAGTTGGTAATGATGCAGTCCACAGACCTGGAGGATAATAACACTGTCCTTCAATCGCCCACGATGCACTCTGCAAATTGGTAGAAAACAAAAATTTCTAAAAAATTCATCTCTCCTCCCGTCAGTCGATCAAAATTAATTCAGGATTTTGTACAGGCCAATAAGCGTAAGATTACACGAGCCTAAACAAAACTACTGGCTCATATTAGTTCAGGAAAGTGAAAGGGCAACAATCGAGGTAGGAGGAACTGCAGATGCTGGAGAATCTGAGATAAGAAGGTGTAAAGCTGGATGAACACAGCAGGCCAAGCAGTATCATTCGGCTCTACACCTTGTTGTCTCAGATTCTCCAGCGCCAATTTTCTGAAGTAGGGTCTCGTTCCGAAACATCAGCTTTCTTGCCTCTCTGATGCTGCTTGACCTGCTGTGTTCATCCAGCTCTCCACCTTGGGCAACAATAGAGTATGTTTTAAGTCACTAGATATGTTACGTGGGTTTGTCTTCCTTAGGGTGGACAATGGGATGGAGTGACTGAGGACAATGGGATGCAGTGACTGAGGACAATGGGATGCAGTGACTGAGGGCAATGGGATGCAGTGACTGAGGGCAATGGGATGCAGCGACTGAGGACAATTGGATGCAGTGACTGAGGGGAATGTGATGCAGTGACTGAGGGAAATGGGATGCAGTGACTGAGTGAAATGGGACGCAGTGACTGATTGAAATGGGATGCAGTGACTGAGTGAAATGGGATTGCCGTGACTGTGGAAAGGAGAAGCAGTGACTGAGGAAATGGGACGCGGTGATGGATGGAAATGGGATGCTCTGACTGAGTGTAAAGTGAAGCTTTGAGTGAAATGGGATGCCGTGGCTGTGTGAAATGGGATGCAGTGGCTGTGTGAAATGGGATGCAGTGACTGGTGGAAATGAGATGCACTGACTTAGGGAAAGGAAATGCAGTGTCTGCGGGAAATGGGATGCTGCGACTGAGGGTGATGGGATGTAGTGACTGAGTGAAATGCGAAGCAGTGACTGAGGTACTGGGAAGGAGTGACTGAGTTAATAGGGATGCAGTGCCCGTGCGGGCTTGGGGTGCAGTGACTTAGGGAAATGGGATACAGTGCCTGAGTGAAATGTGACGCACTGACTGAGTGAAATCGGATGCAGTGACTGAGTGGAATGGGATGCAGTGACTGTGGGACGTGGGATGCAGTGACTGTGGGACGTGGGATGCAGTGACTGAGGGAAATGGGATGCAGTGACTGAGGGAAATGGGATGCAGTGACCGAGTGAAATGAGATGCAGTGACTGAGCGAAATGGGATGCACTATTTTTGGGAAGTAGGATGCAATCACTGATTGAAATGAGATGCAGAGACTGTGGGAAAGGAGATGCTGTGACGATGGGAAATGGGATGCAGTGACTGTGTGAAATGGGATGCAGTGACTCAGTGAAATGTGATTCGTCACTGACTGAACTGTGATGCAGTCACTGAGTGAACTGTGATGCAGTCACTGAGTGAAATGGGATGCAGTGGCTGAGGGAAATGGGATGCAGTCTCTGAGTGAAATGGGATGCAGTGTCTGATGGAAATGTGATGCAGTACCTGAGGGAAATGGGATGCAGTGACTGAGGTAGTGGGAATGAGTGACTGAGTTCATGGGGATGCAGTGCCTGAGCGGACTTGCGGTGCAGTGAGTGAGGGAGATGGGATACAGTGCCTTAGTGAAATGAGATGCAGTGACTGAGGGAAATGGGATGCAGTGACTGAGTGAAATGGGATGCAGTGACTGAGTGACATGGGATGCAGTGACTGAGTGACATGGGAAGCACTGACTGAGTGAAATGCGATGCAGAGACTGAAGGAAAGGAGATGCTCTGACTATGGGAAATGGGATGCAGTGAGTGTGGGAAATTGAATGCAGCGCCTGTGAGATACGGGAAACAGTGACTGATGGAAATGGAATGCAGTGACTATGGTGAAGGTGATGCAGTGACTGAGTGAAATGGGATGCAGTGACTGTGAAATGTGATGCAGTGTCTGAGTGAAATGTGATGCAGTGACTGAGTGAAATGGGATGCAGTGACTGAGGGACATGAGATGCAGTGACTGAGTGAAATGGGACGCTTTGACTGAGGGAAATGGGACGCTTTGACTGAGGGAAATGGGACGCTTTGACTGAGGGAATTGGGACGCTTTGACTGAGGGAAATGGGATGCAGTGCCTGAGTGAAATGGGATGCAGTGCCTGAGTGAAATGGGATGCAGTGACTGAGTGAAATGGGATGCAATCACTGAGTGAAATGTGTTGCAGTCACTGAGTGAAATGGGATGCAGTGACTGAGAGAAATAGGCTGCAGTGACTGAGAGAAATGGGCTGCAGTGACTGAGTGAAATGTGTTGCAGTCACTGAGTGAAATGGGATGCAATCACTGAGTGAAATGTGTTGCAGTCACTGAGTGAAATGGGATGCATTACTGATTGAAATGGGCTGCAGTGACTGAGAGAAATGGGCTGCAGTGACTGAGAGAAATGGGCTGCAGTCACTGAGTGAAATCTGTTGTAGTCACTGAGTGAAATAGGATGCAGTGACTGAGGGATATGAGATGCAGTCACTGAGTGAAATGAGATGCAGTCACTGAGTGAAATGTGTTGCAGTCACTGAGTGGAATGTGATGCAGTGACTGAGGGATATGAGATGCAGGGACTGAGTGAAATGAGATGCAGTGACTGAGGGAAAAGAGATTCAGTATTTTTGGGAAGTAGGATGCAATCACTGAGTGAAATGCGATCCAGAGACTGTGGGAAAGGAGATGCTGTGACTGTGGGAAATGGGATGCAGTGAGTGTGGGAAATTGAATGCAGCGTGTGTGAGATACGGGGAACAGTGAGTGATGAAAATGGGATGCAGTGACTATGGTGAAGGAGATGCAGTGATTGAGTGAAATGGGATGCAGTGACAGAGTGAAATGGGATGCAGTGTCTGCGTGAAATGCAGTGCAGTGACTGCGTGAAATGCGGTGCACTGACTGCGTGAAATGGGATGCAGTGACTGCTTCAAATGGGATGCAGTGACTGAGTGAAATGGGATGCAGTGACTGAGTGAAATGGGATGCAGTGTCTGCGGGAAATGGGATGTAGTGACTGAGTGAAATGGGATGCATCACTGAGTGAAATGGGATGCATCACTGAGTGAAATGGGATGCAGTCTCTGAGTGAAATGGGATGCAGTGACTTAGGGAAATGGGATGAAGCGTCTGAGTGAAATGTGATGCAGTGACTAAGTGAAATGGGATGCAGTCTCTGAGTGAAATGGGATGCAGTGGCTGAGGGAAATGTGATGCAGTGACTGAGTGAAATGGGATGCAGTGACTGAGGGAAATGTGATGCAGTGACTGAGTGAAATGGGATGCAGTGACTGAGGGAAATGGGATGCAGTGACTGACTGAAATGGGATGCAGTGACTGAGGGACGTGGGATGCAGTGAATGAGGGACGTTGGATGCAGTGACTGAGTGAAATGGGATTGCCGTGACTGTGGAAAGGAGATGCAGTGACTGAGGAAATGGGAAGCAGTGACTGAGGGAAATGGGAAGCAGTGACTGAGGGAAATGGGATGCAGTAACTGAGGGAAATGAGATGCCGAGACTGAGTGAACTGGGATGCAGTGACTGATGGAAATGGTATGCAGTGACTGACGGAAATGGGATGCAGTGTCTGTTGGAAATGGGATCCTGCGACTGAAGGTAATGGGATGCAGTGACTGAGGGTAATGGGATGCAGTGACTGACGGTAATGGGATGCAGTGACTGAGTGAAATGGGATGCAGTGACTGAGTGACATGGGATGCAGTGACTGAGTGACATGGGAAGCACTGACTGAGTGAAATGCGATGCAGAGACTGAAGGAAAGGAGATGCTCTGACTATGGGAAATGGGATGCAGTGAGTGTGGGAAATTGAATGCAGCGCCTGTGAGATACGGGAAACAGTGACTGATGGAAATGGAATGCAGTGACTGTGGTGAAGGTGATGCAGTGACTGAGTGAAATGGGATGCAGTGACTGTGTGAAATGTGATGCAGTGTCTGAGTGAAATGTGATGCAGTGACTGAGTCAAATGGGATGGAGTGACTGAGGGACATGAGATGCAGTGACTGAGTGAAATGGGATGCTTTGACTGAGGGAAATGGGACGCTTTGACTGAGGGAATTGGGACGCTTTGACTGAGGGAAATGGGATGCAGTGCCTGAGTGAAATGGGATGCAGTGCCTGAGTGAAATGGGATGCAGTGACTGAGTGAAATGGGATGCAATCACTGAGTGAAATGTGTTGCAGTCACTGAGTGAAATGGGATGCATTGCTGATTGAAATGGGCTGCAGTGACTGAGAGAAATAGGCTGCAGTGACTGAGAGAAATGGGCTGCAGTGACTGAGTGAAATGTGTTGCAGTCACTGAGTGAAATGGGATGCAATCACTGAGTGAAATGTGTTGCAGTCACTGAGTGAAATGGGATGCATTACTGATTGAAATGGGCTGCAGTGACTGAGAGAAATGGGCTGCAGTGACTGAGAGAAATGGGCTGCAGTCACTGAGTGAAATCTGTTGTAGTCACTGAGTGAAATAGGATGCAGTGACTGAGGGATATGAGATGCAGTCACTGAGTGAAATGAGATGCAGTCACTGAGTGAAATGTGTTGCAGTCACTGAGTGGAATGTGATGCAGTGACTGAGGGATATGAGATGCAGGGACTGAGTGAAATGAGATGCAGTGACTGAGGGAAAAGAGATTCAGTATTTTTGGGAAGTAGGATGCAATCATTGAGTGAAATGCGATCCAGAGACTGTGGGAAAGGAGATGCTGTGACTGTGGGAAATGGGATGCAGTGAGTGTGGGAAATTGAATGCAGCGTGTGTGAGATACGGGGAACAGTGAGTGATGAAAATGGGATGCAGTGACTATGGTGAAGGAGATGCAGTGATTGAGTGAAATGGGATGCAGTGACAGAGTGAAATGGGATGCAGTGTCTGCGTGAAATGCAGTGCAGTGACTGCGTGAAATGCGGTGCACTGACTGCGTGAAATGGGATGCAGTGACTGCTTCAAATGGGATGCAGTGACTGAGTGAAATGGGATGCAGTGACTGAGTGAAATGGGATGCAGTGTCTGCGGGAAATGGGATGTAGTGACTGAGTGAAATGGGATGCATCACTGAGTGAAATGGGATGCATCACTGAGTGAAATGGGATGCAGTCTCTGAGTGAAATGGGATGCAGTGACTTAGGGAAATGGGATGAAGTGTCTGAGTGAAATGTGATGCAGTGACTAAGTGAAATGGGATGCAGTCTCTGAGTGAAATGGGATGCAGTGGCTGAGGGAAATGTGATGCAGTGACTGAGTGAAATGGGATGCAGTGACTGAGGGAAATGTGATGCAGTGACTGAGTGAAATGGGATGCAGTGACTGAGGGAAATGGGATGCAGTGACTGAGGGAAATGGGATGCAGTGACTGACTGAAATGGGATGCAGTGACTGAGGGACGTGGGATGCAGTGAATGAGGGACGTTGGATGCAGTGACTGAGTGAAATGGGATTGCCGTGACTGTGGAAAGGAGATGCAGTGACTGAGGAAATGGGAAGCAGTGACTGAGGGAAATGGGAAGCAGTGACTGAGGGAAATGGGATGCAGTAACTGAGGGAAATGAGATGCCGAGACTGAGTGAACTGGGATGCAGTGACTGATGGAAATGGTATGCAGTGACTGACGGAAATGGGATGCAGTGTCTGTTGGAAATGGGATCCTGCGACTGAAGGTAATGGGATGCAGTGACTGAGGGTAATGGGATGCAGTGACTGACGGTAATGGGATGCAGTGACTGAGGGGAATCGGATGCAGTGAATGAGGACAATGGGATGCAGTGACTGAGGACAATGGGATGCAGTGATTGAGAGGAATGTGATGCAATGACTGAGGGAAATGTGATGCAGTGACTGAGGGAAATGGGATGCAGTGACTGGTAATTGGGATGCAGTGACTATGGGAAATGGGACGCAGTGACTGAGTGAAATGGGACGCAGTGACTGATGGAAAGGAGATGCAGTGACTGAGTGAAATGGGATGCAGTGACTGAGTGAAATGGGATGCAGTGTCTGTGGAAAGGAGATGCAGTGATGAGGAAATGGGACGCGGTGACGGATGGTAATGGGATGCTCTGACTCAGTGTAAAGTGAAGCATTGAGTGAAATGGGATGCAGTGGCTGTGTGAAATGGGATGCAGTGGCTGTGTGAGATGGGATGCAGTGTCTGAGTGAGATGGGATGCAGTGTCTGAGTGAGATGGGATGCAGTGTCTGAGTGAGATGGGATGCAGTTAATGAGTGAAATGAGATGCAGTGACTGATGGAAATTGAATGCAGTGACAGAGTGACATGAGCTGCAGTGCCTGATGGAATTGCGATGCAGTTACTGTGGGACATGGGATGCAGTGGCTGAGGTCCTGGGAAGGAGTGACTGAGTGAATAGGGATACAGTGCCCGAACGGGCTTGGGGTACAGTGACTGAGGGAAATGGGATACAGTGGCTGAGAGAAATGAGACGCACTGTCTTAGTGAAATGGGATGCAGTGAGTGAGGGACATTGGATGCAGTGAGTGAGGGACATGGGATGCACTGACTGAGTGAAGTGGGATGCAGTGACTGAGGGAAATCGGATGCAGTGACTGTTGTAAATGGGTTGCAGTGACCGATTGAAATGAGATGCAGTGACTGAGGGAAATGGGATGCAGTATTTGTGGGAAGTAGGATGAAATCACTGATTGAAATGAGATGCAGAGAATGAGGGAAAGGAGATGCTGTGTTTATGGGAAATGGGATGCAGTGAGTGTGGGAAATTGAATGCAGCGTCTGTGAGATACGGGCACCAGTGACTGATGGAAATGGGATGCAGTGACTGTGGTGAAGGAGATGCCGTGATTGAGTGAAATAGGATGCAGTGACTGAGTGAAATGTGATGCAGTGACTGAGTGAAATGTGATGCAGTGACTGCGTGAAATGGGATGCAGTGACTGCGTGAAATGCGATGCAGTGACTGCGTGAAATGGGATGCAGTGACTGCTTCAAATGGGATGCAGTGACTGAGTGAAATGGGATGCAGTGTCTGCGGGAAATGGGATGCAGTCACTGAGTGAAATGGGATGCATTACTGATTGAAATGGGCTGCAGTGACTGAGAGAAATGGGCTGCAGTGACTGAGAGAAATGGGCTGCAGTCACTGAGAGAAATGGGCTGCAGTCACTGAGTGAAATGTGATGCATTACTGATTGAAATGGGCTGCAGTGACTGAGTGAAATGGGACGCAATGACTGAGGGAAATGGGACGCTTTGACTGAGGGAAATGGGACGCTTTGACTGAGGGAATTGGGACGCTTTGACTGAGGGAAATGGGATGCAGTGCCTGAGTGAAATGGGATGCAGTGCCTGAGTGAAATGGGATGCAGTGCCTGAGTGAAATGGGATGCAGTGACTGAGTGAAATGTGTTGCAGTCACTGAGTGAAATGGGATGCAGTCACTGAGTGAACTGTGTTGCAGTCACTGAGTGAAATGGGATGCATCACTGATTGAAATGGGCTGCAGTGACTGAGAGAAATGGGCTGCAGTGACTGAGAGAAATGGGCTGCAGTGATTGAGAGAAATGGGCTGCAGTCACTGAGTGAAATCTGTTGTAGTCACTGAGTGAAATGTGATGCATCACTGAGTTGAATGGGATGCAGTGACTGATGGATATGAGATGCAGGGACTGAGTGAAATGAAATGCAGTCACTGAGTGAAATGTGTTGCAGTCACTGAGTGAAATGTGATGCATCACTGAGTGGAATGGGATGCAGTGACTGAGGGATATGAGATGCAGGGACTGAGTGAAATGAGATGCAGTGACTGAGGGAAAAGGGATTCAGTATTTTTGGGAAGTAGGATGCAATCACTGAGTGAAATGCGATCCAGAGACTGTGGGAAAGGAGATGCTGTGACTGTGGGAAATGGGATGCAGTGAGTGTGGGAAATTGAATGCAGCGTGTGTGAGATACGGGGAACAGTGAGTGATGAAAATGGGATGCAGTGACTATGGTGAAGGAGATGCAGTGATTGAGTGAAATGGGATGCAGTCACTGAGTGAACTGTGTTGCAGTCACTGAGTGAAATGGGATGCATCACTGATTGAAATGGGCTGCAGTGACTGAGAGAAATGGGCTGCAGTGACTGAGAGAAATGGGCTGCAGTGATTGAGAGAAATGGGCTGCAGTCACTGAGTGAAATCTGTTGTAGTCACTGAGTGAAATGTGATGCATCACTGAGTTGAATGGGATGCAGTGACTGATGGATATGAGATGCAGGGACTGAGTGAAATGAAATGCAGTCACTGAGTGAAATGTGTTGCAGTCACTGAGTGAAATGTGATGCATCACTGAGTGGAATGGGATGCAGTGACTGAGGGATATGAGATGCAGGGACTGAGTGAAATGAGATGCAGTGACTGAGGGAAAAGGGATTCAGTATTTTTGGGAAGTAGGATGCAATCACTGAGTGAAATGCGATCCAGAGACTGTGGGAAAGGAGATGCTGTGACTGTGGGAAATGGGATGCAGTGAGTGTGGGAAATTGAATGCAGCGTGTGTGAGATACGGGGATCAGTGAGTGATGAAAATGGGATGCAGTGACTATGGTGAAGGAGATGCAGTGATTGAGTGAAATGGGATGCAGTGACAGAGTGAAATGGGATGCAGTGTCTGCGTGAAATGCAGTGCAGTGACTGCGTGAAATGCGGTGCAGTGACTGCGTGAAATGGGATGCAGTGACTGCTTCAAATGGGATGCATCACTGAGTGAAATGGGATGCATCACTGAGTGAAATGAGATGCAGTGACTGAGTGAAATGGGATGTAGTGACTGATTGAAATTGGATGAAGTGACTGAGTGAAATGTGATGCAGTGACTGAGTGAAATGCAATGCAGTGACTGAGTGAAATGCGATGCAGTGAATGAGTGAAATGAGATGCACTGACTGATGGAAATTGGATGCAGTGACAGAGTGACATGAGCTGCAGTGACTGAGTGAAATGAGATGCATTGTTTGATGAAAATATGATGCAGTAACTGACGGAAATGAGATGGAGTGACTGAGTGAAATGGGCTGCAGTGACTGCGTGAAATGGGTTGCAGTGACTGAGAGAAATGGGCTGCAGTCACTGTGTGAAATCTGTTGCTGTCTCTGAGTGAAATGTGATGCATCACTGAGTTGAATGGGATTCAGGGACTGAGTGAAATGAGATGCAGTGACTGAGGGAAAGGAGATGCTGAGACTATGGGAAATGGTATGCAGTGAGTGTGGGAAATTGAAAGCAGCGTCTGTGAGATACGGGGAACAGTGAGTGATGAAAATGGGATGCAGTGACTGTGGTGAAGGAGATGCAGTGATTGAGTGAAATGGGATGCAGTGACTGAGTGAAATGGGATGCAGTGACTGCTTCAAATGGGATGCAGTGACAGACGGAAATGGGATGCAGTGACACATGGAAATGGGATGCATCACTGAGTGAAATGGGATGCAGTGACTGACGGAAATGGGATGCAGTGACAGATGGAAATGGGATGAAGTGTCTGAGTGAAATGGGATGAAGTGACTGAGTGAAATGTGATGCAGTGACTGAGTGAAATGTGATGCAGTGACTGAGTGAAATGGGATGCAGTGACTGAGTGAAATGCGATGCAGTGACTGAGTGAAATGCGATGCAGTGAATGAGTGAAATGAGATGCACTGACTGATGGAAATTGGATGCAGTGACAGAGTGACATGAGCTGCAGTGACTGAGTGAAATGAGATGCATTGTTTGATGGAAGTATGATGCATTAACTGACGGAAATGAGATGCAGTGACTGAGGGAAATAGGATGCAGTGACCGAGGGAAATAGGATGCAGTGACCGAGGGAAATGGGATGCAGTGACCGAATGAAATGAGATGCAGTGACTGAGCGAAATGGGATGCAGTATTTTTGGGAAGTAGTATGCAATCACTGATTGAAATGAGATGCAGAGACTGTGGGAAAGGAGATGCTGTGTCTTTGGGAAATGGGATACAGTGAGTGTCGGAAATTGAATGCAGTGTCTGTGAGATACGGGAACCAGTGACTGATGGAAATGGGATGCTGTGACTGTGGAGAAGGAGATGCAGTGATGGAGTGAATTGGGATGCAGTGACTGAGTGAAATGTGATGCAGTGACTGAGTGAAATGTGATGCAGTGACTGAGTGAAATGGGATGCAGTGACTGCGTGAAATGGGATGCAGTGACTGCGTGAAATGGGATGCAGTGACTGCGTGAAATGGGATGCAGTGACTGCGTGAAATGGGACGCAGTGACGAAGTGAAATGTGATTCAGTCACTGAGTGAAATATGATGCACTCACTGAGTGTACTGTGATTCAGTCACTGAGTGAACTGTGATGCAGTCACTGAGTGAAATTGGATGCAATGGCTGAGTGAAATGAGATGCAGTGACTGAGTGAAATGGGATGCAGTGACTGAGTGAAATGGGATGCAGTGACTGAGGGACATGGGATGCAGTGACTGAGGGACATGGGATGCAGTGACTGAGGGACATGGGATGCCGTGACTGAGGGAAATGGGATGCCGTGACTGAGGGAAATGGGATGCAGTGAATGAGGGACATGGGATGCAGTGACACACGGACATGGGATGCAGTGACACATGGACATGGGATGCAGTGACCTGAGGGAATTGGGATGCAGTGACTGAGTGAAATGAGATGCATTGTTTGATGGAAATATGATGCAGTAACTGACGGAAATGAGATGCAGTGACTGAGGGAAATGGGATGCAGTGACTAAGGGAAATGGGATGCAGTGAGCGAGTGAAATGAGATGCAGTGACTGAGCAAAATGGGATGCACTATTTTTGGGAAGGAGGATGCAATCACTGATTGAAATGAGATGCAGAGACTGTGGGAAAGGAGATGCTGTGACGATGGGAAATGGGATGCAGTGACTGTGTGAAATGGGCTGCAGTGACTCAGTGAAATGTGATTCAGTCACTGAGTGAAATGTGATTCCGTCACTGAGTGAAATATGATGCACTCACTGAGTGTACTGTGATTCAGTCACTGAGTGAACTGTGATGCAGTCACTGAGTGAAATGGGATGCAGTGGCTGAGGGAAATGGGATGCAGTGACTGAGGGAAATGTGATGCAGTGACTGAGTGAAATGTGATGCAGTGACTGAGGGAAATGGGATGCACTGACAGAGTGACATGAGCTGCAGTGTCTGATGGAAATGTGATGCAGTACCTGAGGGAAATGGGATGCAGTTACTGAGGAAGTGGGAATGAGTGACTGAGTTCATGGGGTTGCAGTGCCCGAGCGGACTTGGGGTGCAGTGAGTGAGGGAGATGGGATACAGTGCCTTAGTGAAATGGGATGCAGTGACTGAGGGAAATGGGATGCAGTGACTGAGTGAAATGAGATGCAGTGACTAAGGGAAATGGGATGCTGTGACTGAGTGACATGGGAAGCACTGACTGAGTGAAATGGGATGCAGTGACTGAGTGAAATGGGATGCAGTGACTGAGTGAAATGGGATGCAGTGACTGAGTGAAATTGGATGCAGTCTCTGAGCGAAATGTGTTGCAGTCACTGAGTGAAATTTGTCGCATCACTGAGTGAAATGGGACGCAGTGACTGAGGGAAATGGGATGCAGTGACTGAGTGAAATGACATGCAGTGACTGAGTGAAATGAGATGCCTTGTTTGATGGAAATATGATGCAGTAATTGGACGGAAATGAGATGCAGTGACAGAGTGAAATGGGATGCAGTGACTGAGGGACATGGGATGCAGTGACTGAGGGACATGGGATGCAGTGACTGAGGGAAATGGGATGCAGTGACTGAGTGAAATGAGATGCAGTGTCTGAGGGACATGTGATGCAGTGACTGAGGGACATGGGATGCAGTGACACACGGACATGGGATGCACTGTCACACGGACATGGGATGCAGTGACTGAGAGAATTGGGATGCAATGACTGAGGGAAATGGGATGCAGTGACCGAGTGAAATGAGATGCAGTGACTGAGGGACATGTGATGCAGTGACTGAGGGACATGGGATGCAGTGACACACGGACATGGGATGCACTGTCACAGGGTCATGGGATGCAGTGACTGAGAGAATTGGGATGCAATGACTGAGGGAAATGGGATGCAGTGACCGAGTGAAATGAGATGCTGTGACTGAGGGAAATGGGATACAGTGACTGCGTGAAATGGGATGCAGTGAATTAGTGAAATGAGATGTAGTGACTGATGGAAATGTGATGCAGTTACTGTGGGACATGGGATGCAGTGACTGAGTGAATAGTGATGCAGTGCCCGAGCGGGCTTGGGGTGCAGTGACTGAGGGAAATGGGATACAGTGCCTGAGCGAAATGGGATGTATTGACTGAGGGAAATGGGATGCAGTGACTGAGGGACATGGGATGTATTGACTGAGGGAAATGGGATGCAGTGACTGTGGGAAATGGGATGCAGTGACTGAGTGAAATGAGATGAAGTGACTGAGGGAAAGGAGTCGCTGTGATTCTGGGAAATGGGATGCAGTGAGTGTCGGAAATTGAATGCACCGCCTGTGAGATACGGGAAACAGTGACTGATGGAAATGGGATGCAGTGACTATGGTGAAGGAGATCCAGTGACTGAGTGAAATGGGATGCAGTGACTGAGTAAAATGTGATGCAGTGTCTGAGTGAAATGGGATGCAGTGACTGAGGGAAATGGGATGCAGTGACCAAGTGAAATGAGATGCAGTGACTGAGGGAAATGGGATGCAGTGACTTGAGGGAAATGGGATGCAGTGACTTAAGGAAAGGAAATGCAGTGCCTGTGGGAAATGGGATGCTGCGACTGAGGGAAATGGGATGGAGTGACTGACGGAAATGGGATGCAGTGACTGAGCGAAATGGGTTGCAGTGACTGAGTGAAATGGGTTGCAGTGACTGAGTGAAATGGGTTGCAGTGACTGAGTGAAATGGGATGCAGTGACTGAGTGAAATGAGATGCATTGTTTGATGGAAATATGATGCAGTAACTGATGGAAATGAGATGCAGTGACAGAGTGAAAAGCGATGCAGTGACTGAGTGAAATGGGATGCAGTGACTGAGTTAATAGGGATACAGTGCCCGAGCCGGCTTGGAGTACAGTGACTGAGGGAAATGGGATACAGTGGCTGAGAGAAATGGGATGCACTGTCTTCGTGAAATGGGATGCAGTGGCTGAGTGAAATGGGATGCAGTAACTGGTGGAAATGGGATGCAGTGACTGATCGAAATGGGATGCGGTGACTGAGGTGAGGGACATGCAGTGATGGAGTGAATTGGGATGCAGTGACTGAGTGAAATGTGATGCAGTGACTGAGTGAAATGGGATGCAGTGACTGAGTGAAATGTGATGCAGTGACTGTGTGAAATGTGATGCAGTGACTGAGTGAAATGGGATGCAGTGACTGAGTGTAATGGGATGCAGTGACTGAGTGTAATGGGATGCAGTGACTGAGCGCAATGGGTTGCAGTGACTGCGTGAAATGGGATGCAGTGACTGCGTGAAATGGGATGCAGTGACTCAGTGAAATGTGATTCACTCACTGAGTGAAAGGTGATTCCGTCACTGAGTGAAATATGATGCACTCACTGAGTGTACTGTGATTCAGTCACTGAGTGAACTGTGATTCAGTCACTGAGTGAACTGGGATGCAGTGGCTGAGTGAAATGGGATGCAGTGACTGAGTGAAATGTGATGCAGTGACTGAGTGAAATGAGATGCAGTGACTGAGGTACTGGGAAGGAGTGACTGAGTTAATAGGGATGCAGTGCCCGAGCGGGCTTGGGGTGCAGTGACTGAGTGAAATGGGATGCAGTGACTTAAGGAAAGGAAATGCAGTGTCTGTGGGAAATGGAATGCTGCGACTGAGGGAAATGGGATGCAGTGACTGACGGAAATGGGATGCAGTGACTGAGCGAAATGGGTGGCAGTGACGAGTGAAATGGGTTGCAGTGACTGAGTGAAATGGGATGCACTGACAGAGGGAAGTGCGATGCAGTGACTGAGGGAAATGGGATGCAGTGACTGAGTGAAATGAGATGCAGTGACTGAGCGAAATGGGATGCACTATTTTTGGGAAGTAGGATGCAATCACTGATTGAAATGAGATGCAGAGACTGAGGGAAAGGAGATGCTGTGACGATGGGAAATGGGATGCAGTGAGTGTGGGAAATTGAATGCAGCGTCTGTGAGATAAGGGAAACAGTGACTGATGGAAATGGGATGCAGTGACTATGGTGAAGGAGATGCAGTGATTGAGTGAAATGGGATGCAGTGACTGAGTAAAATACAACGCAGTGACTGAGTGAAATGTGATGCAGTGACTACATGAAATGTGATGCAGTGACTGTGGTGAAGGAGATGCAGTGACTGAGGGAAATGGGATGCAGTGACTGAGTGAAATGCGATGCAGTGACTGAGTGAAATGTGATTCAGTCACTGAGTGAATTGGGATGCAGTCACTGAGTGAAATGGGATGCGTCACCTAGTGAAATGGGATGCAGTGACTGATGGAAATTGGATGCAGTGACAGAGTGACATGAGGTGCACTGACTGAGTGAAATGAGATGCAGTGCCTGATTGAAATGTGATGCAGTGACTGAGGGAAATGGGATGCAGTGACTGAGGTACTGGGAAGGAGTGACTGAGTGAAATGCGATGCAGTGACTGAGTGAAATGAGATGCACTGACTGACGGAAATTGGATGCAGTGACAGAGCGACATGAGCTGCAGTGACTGAGTGAAATGAGAAGCTTAGAATGCACTGTCTGTGAGATACGAAAACAGTGACTGATGGAAATGGGATGCAGCGACTGAGTGAAATGGGATGCAGTGACAGCGTGAAATGGGATGCAGTGACTGTGTGAAATGTGATGTCGTGGCCGAGTGAAATGGGATGCAGTGACTGAGTGAAAAGGGATGCAGTGACTGTGTGAAATGGGACGCAGTGACTCAGTGAAATGTGATTCCGTCACTGAGTGAAATGTGATTACGTCACTGAGTGAACTGTGATGCAGTCACTGAGTGAAATAGGATGCAGTGGCTGAGTGAAATGGGATGCAGTGACTGAGTGAAATGGGATGCAGTGACTGAGTGAAATGAGATGCAGTGACTGAGTGAAATGCGATGCAGTGACTGAGGTACTGGGAAGGAGTGGCTGAGTTAATAGGGATGCAGTGCCCGAGCGGGCTTGGGGTGCAGTGACTGAGTGAAATGGGATGCAGTGTTTTAAGGAAAGGAAATGCAGTGTCTGTGGGAAATGGGATGCTGCGACTGAGGGAAATTGGATGGAGTGACTGACGGAAATTGGATGCAGTGACTGAGGGAAATGGGATGCAGTGACTGAGTGAAATGGGTTGCAGTGACTCAGTGAAATGGGTTGCAGTGACTGAGTGAAATGGGATGCAGTGACTGAGTGAAATGGGATGCAGGAACTGAGGGAAGTGGGATGCTGTGACTGAGGGAAATGGGATGCAGTGCCCGAGTGAAATGAGATGCAGTGACTGAGCGAAATGGGATGCAGTATTTTTGGGAAGTAGGATGCAATCACTGATTGAAATGAGATGCAGAGACTGTGGGAAAGGAGATGCTGTGTCTATGGGAAATGGGATACAGTGAGTGTCGGAAATTGAATGCAGCGTCTGTGAGATAGGGGAACCAGTGACTGATGGAAATGGGATGCTGTGACTGTGGTGAAGGAGATGCAGTGATGGAGTGAATTGGGATGCAGTGACTGTATGAAATGTGATGCAGTGACTGAGTGACATGTGATGCAGTGACTGAGTGAAATGGGATGCAGTGACTGCGTGAAATGTGATGCAGTGACTGCGTGAAATGCGATGCAGTGACTGCGTGAAATGCGATGCAGTGACTGCGTGAAATGGGATGCAGTGACTGCGTGAAATGGGACGCAGTGACTCAGTGAAATGTGATTCTGTCACTGAGTGAATTGTGATTCCGTCACTGTGTGAAATATGATGCACTCACTGAGTGTACTGTGATTCAGTCACTGAGTGAACTGTGATTCAGTCACTGAGTGAACTGTGATGCAGTCACTGAGTGAAATAGGTTGAAGTGGCAGAGTGAAATGGGATGCAGTGACTGAGTGAAATGAGATGCAGTGTCTGAGTGAAATGAGAAGCATTGACTGAGTGAAATGCGATGCAGTGACTGAGGTACTGGGAAGGAGTGGCTGAGTTAATAGGGATGCAGTGCCCGAGCGGGCTTGGGGTGCAGTGACTGAGTGAAATGGGATGCAGTGGTTAAAGGAAAGGAAATGCAGTGTCTGTGGGAAATGGGATGCTGCGACTGAGGGAAATCGGATGGAGTGACTGACGGAAATGGGATGCAGTGACTGAGTGAAATGGGTTGCAGTGACTCAGTGAAATGGGTTGCAGTGACTGCGTGAAATGCGATGCAGTGACTGCGTGAAATGCGATGCAGTGACTGCGTGAAATGGGACGCAGTGACTCAGTGAAATGTGATTCTGTCACTGAGTGAATTGTGATTCCGTCACTGTGTGAAATATGATGCACTCACTGAGTGAACTGTGATTCAGTCACTGAGTGAACTGTGATTCAGTCACTGAGTGAACTGTGATGAAGTCACTGAGTGAAATAGGATGAAGTGGCAGAGTGAAATGGGATGCAGTGACTGAGTGAAATGAGATGCAGTGTCTGAGTGAAATGCGAAGCAGTGACTGAGTGAAATGGGATGCAGTGACTGAGGGACATGGGATGCAGTGACTGAGGGACATGGGATGCAGTGACTGAGGGACATGGGATGTAGTGACACACGGACATGGGATGCAGTGACACACGAACATGGGATGCAGTGACTGATGGAATTGGGATGCAGTGACTGCGTGAAATGCGATGCAGTGACTGCATGAAATGGGATGCAGTGACTGCTTGAAATGGGATGCATCACTGAGTGCAATGGAATGCAGTGACTGGGTGAAACGGGATGCAGTGACTGATGGAAATTGGATGCAGTGACAGAGTGCCATGAGCTGCAGTGTCTGAAGGAAATGTGACGCAGTGACTGAGGGAAATGGGATGCAGTGACTCAGGGAAATGGGATGCAGTGAGTCTGGGAAATTGAACTCATCATCTGTGAGATACGGGAAACAGTGACTGATGGAAATGGGATGCTGTGACTGTGGTGAAGGAGATGCAGTGATAGAGTGAATTGGGATACAGTGACTGAGTGAAATGTGATGCAGTGACTGAGTGAAATGTGATGCAGTGACTGAGTGAAATGTGATGCAGTGACTGAGTGAAATGTGATGCAGTCACTGTGGTGAAGGAGATGCAGTGACTGCAGGAAATGGGATACAGTGACTGAGTGAAATGGGATGCAGTGACTGAGTGAAATGTGATGGAGTGACTGAGTGAAATGGGATGCAGTGACTGAGTAAAATGGGATGCAGTGACTGCGTGAAATGGGATGCAGTGACTGCGTGAAATGGGACGCAGTGACTCAGTGAAATGTGATTCAGTCACTGAGTGACAGGTGATTCAGTCACTGAGTGAAATATGATGCACTCACTGAGTGTACTGTGATTCAGTCACTGAGTGTACTGTGATTCAGTCACTGAGTGTACTGTAATTCAGTCACTGGGTGTACTGTGATTCAGTCACTGAGTGAACTGTGATTCAGTCACTGAGTGAACTGTGATGCAGTCACTGAGTGAAATAGGATGCAGTGGCTGAGTGAAATGGGATGCAGTGACTGAGTGAAATGGGATGCAGTGACTGAGGTACTGGGAAGGAGTGACTGAGTTAATAGGGATGCAGTGCCCGAGCGGGCTTGGGGTAAAGTGACTGAGTGAAATGGGATACAGTGGTTTAAGGAAAGGAAATGCAGTGTCTGTGGGAAATGGGATGCTGCGACTGAGGGAAATGGGATGGAGTGACTGACGGAAATTGGATGCAGTGACTGAGTGAAATGGGATGCAGTGACTGAGTGAAATGGGATGCAGTGACTGAGGAAAGTGGGATGCAGTGACTGAGTGCAATGGGATGCAGTGACTGCGTGAAATGGGATGCAGTGACTGCGTGAAATGGGACGCACTGACTCAGTGAAATGTGATTCACTCACTGAGTGAAAGGTGATTCCGTCACTGAGTGAAATATGATGCACTCACTGAGTGTACTGTGATTCAGTCACTGAGTGAACTGTGATTCAGTCACTGAGTGGAATGGGATGCAGTGGCTGAGTGAAATGGGATGCAGTGACTGAGTGAAATGAGATGCAGTGACTAAGTGAAATGGGATGCAGTGGCTGAGTGAAATGGGATGCAGTGACTGAGGGAAGTGGGATGCTGTGACCGAGGGAAATGGGATGCAGTGCCCGAGTGAAATGAGATGCACTATTTTTGGGAAGTAGGATGCAATCACTGATTGAAATGAGATGCAGAGACTGTGGGAAAGGAGATACTGTGTCTATGTGCAATGGGATACAGTGAGTGTCGGAAATTGAATGCAGCGTCTGTGAGATACGGGAACCAGTGACTGATGGAAATGGGATGCTGTGACTGTGGTGAAGGAGATGCAGTGATGGAGTGAATTGGGATGCAGTGACTGACTGAAATGTGATGCAGTGACTGAGTGACATGTGATGCAGTGACTGAGTGACATGTGATGCAGTGACTGAGTGAAATGGGATGCAGTGACTGCGTGAAATGCGATGCAGTGACTGCGTGAAATGCGATGCAGTGACTGCGTGAAATGGGATGCAGTGACTGCGTGAAATGGGACGCAGTGACTCAGTGAAATGTGATTCTGTCACTGAGTGAATTGTGATTCCGTCACTGTGTGAAATATGATGCACTCACTGAGTGTAGTGTGATTCAGTCACTGAGTGAACTGTGATTCAGTCACTGAGTGAAATAGGATGAAGTGGCAGAGTGAAATGGGATGCAGTGACTGAGTGAAATGAGATGCACTGACTGAGGGACAGGGGATGCAGTGACTGAGGGACATGGGATGCAGTGACCCACGGATATGGGATGCAGTGACACACGGACATGGGATGCAGTGACTGATGGAATTGGGTTGCAGTGACTGCGTGAAATGGGATGCAGTGACTGCGTGAAATGCGCTGCAGTGACTGCGTGAAATGGGACGCAATGACTCAGTGAAATGTGATTCTGTCACTGAGTGAATTGTGATTCCGTCACTGTGTGAAATATGATGCACTCACTGAGTGTACTGTGATTCAGTCACTGAGTGATCTGTGATTCAGTCACTGAGTGAAATAGGATGAAGTGGCAGAGTGAAATGGGATGCAGTGACTGAGTGAAATGAGATGCAGTGTCTGAGGTACTGGGAAGGAGTGACTGAGTTAATAGGGATGCAGTGCCCGAGCGGGCTTGGGGTAAAGTGACTGAGTGAAATGGGATACAGTGGTTTAAGGAAAGGAAATGCAGTGTCTGTGGGAAATGGGATGCTGCGACTGAGGGAAATGGGATGGAGTGACTGACGGAAATTGGATGCAGTGACTGAGTGAAATGGGATGCAGTGACTGAGTGAAATGGGATGCAGTGACTGAGGAAAGTGGGATGCAGTGACTGAGTGCAATGGGATGCAGTGACTGCGTGAAATGGGATGCAGTGACTGCGTGAAATGGGACGCACTGACTCAGTGAAATGTGATTCACTCACTGAGTGAAAGGTGATTCCGTCACTGAGTGAAATATGATGCACTCACTGAGTGTACTGTGATTCAGTCACTGAGTGAACTGTGATTCAGTCACTGAGTGGAATGGGATGCAGTGGCTGAGTGAAATGGGATGCAGTGACTGAGTGAAATGAGATGCAGTGACTAAGTGAAATGGGATGCAGTGGCTGAGTGAAATGGGATGCAGTGACTGAGGGAAGTGGGATGCTGTGACCGAGGGAAATGGGATGCAGTGCCCGAGTGAAATGAGATGCACTATTTTTGGGAAGTAGGATGCAATCACTGATTGAAATGAGATGCAGAGACTGTGGGAAAGGAGATACTGTGTCTATGTGCAATGGGATACAGTGAGTGTCGGAAATTGAATGCAGCGTCTGTGAGATACGGGAACCAGTGACTGATGGAAATGGGATGCTGTGACTGTGGTGAAGGAGATGCAGTGATGGAGTGAATTGGGATGCAGTGACTGACTGAAATGTGATGCAGTGACTGAGTGACATGTGATGCAGTGACTGAGTGAAATGGGATGCACTGACTGAGGGACAGGGGATGCAGTGACTGAGGGACACGGGATGCAGTGACTGAGGGACATGGGATGCAGTGACCCACGGATATGGGATGCAGTGACACACGGACATGGGATGCAGTGACTGATGGAATTGGGTTGCAGTGACTGCGTGAAATGGGATGCAGTGACTGCGTGAAATGCGCTGCAGTGACTGCGTGAAATGGGACGCAATGACTCAGTGAAATGTGATTCTGTCACTGAGTGAATTGTGATTCCGTCACTGTGTGAAATATGATGCACTCACTGAGTGTACTGTGATTCAGTCACTGAGTGAACTGTGATTCAGTCACTGAGTGAAATAGGATGAAGTGGCAGAGTGAAATGGGATGCAGTGACTGAGTGAAATGAGATGCAGTGTCTGAGTGAAATGAGAAGCAGTGACTGTGTGAAATGGGATGCAGTGACTGAGGGACATGGGATGCAGTGACTGCGTGAAATGGGATGCAGTGACTCAGTGAAATGTGATTCACTCACTGAGTGAATTGTGATTCCGTCACTGTGTGAAATATGACGCACTCACTGAGTGTACTGTGATTCAGTCACTGAGTGAACTGTGATTCAGTCACTGAGTGAAATAGGATGAAGTGGCAGAGTGAAATGGGATGCAGTGACTGCTTGAAATGGGATGCATCCCTGAGTGCAATGGAATGCTGTGACTGGGTGAAACGGGATGCAGTGACTGATGGAAATTGGATGCAGTGACAGAGTGACATGAGCTGCAGTGTCTGAAGGAAATGTGATGCAGTGACTGAGGGAAATGGGATGCAGTGACTCAGGGAAATGGGATGCAGTGACTCAGGGAAATGGGATGCAGTGAGTCGGTGAAATTGAATTCATCATCTGTGAGATACGGGAAACAGTGACTGATGGAAATGGGATGCTGTGACTGTGGTGAAGGAGATGCAGTGATGGAGTGAATTGGGATACAGTGACTGAGTGAAATGTGATGCAGTGACTGAGTGAAATGTGATGCAGTGACTGTGGTGAAGGAGATGCAGTGACTGAAGGAATTGGGATACAGTGACTGAGTGAAATGGGATGGAGTGACTGAGTGAAATGTGATGCAGTGACTGAGTGAAATGGGATGCAGTGACTGAGTAAAATGGGATGCAGTGACTGCGTGAAATGGGATGCAGTGACTGCGTGAAATGGGACGCAGTGACTCAGTGAAATGTGATTCAGTCACTGAGTGACAGGTGATTCCGTCACTGAGTGAAATATGATGCACTCACTGAGTGTACTGTGATTCAGTCACTGAGTGTACTGTGATTCAGTCACTGAGTGAACTGTGATTCAGTCACTGAGTGTACTGTGATTCAGTCACTGAGTGAACTGTGATTCAGTCACTGAGTGAACTGTGATTCAGTCACTGAGTGAACTGTGATGCAGTCACTGAGTGAAATAGGAAGCAGTAGCTGAGTGAAATGGGATGCAGTGACTGAGTGAAATGAGATGCAGTGACTGAGTGAAATGAGATGCAGTGACTGAGGTACTGGGAAGGAGTGACTGAGTTAATAGGGATGCAGTGCCCGAGCGGGCTTGGGGTGCAGTGACTGAGTGAAATGGGATGCAGTGGTTTAAGGAAAGGAAATGCAGTGTCTGTGGGAAATGGGATGCTGCGACTGAGGGAAATGGGATGGAGTGACTGACGGAAATTGGATGCAGTGACTGAGTGAAATGGGATGCACTGACTGAGGAAAGTGCGATGCAGTGACTGAGGAAAATGGGATGCAGTGACTGAGGGAAATGGGATGCAGTGACTGAGTGAAATGAGATGCAGTGACTGAGCGAAATGGGATGCACTATTTTTGGGAAGTAGGATGCAATCACTGATTGAAATGAGATGCAGAGACTGTGGGAAAGGAGATGCTGTGTCTATGGGCAATGGGATACAGTGAGTGTCGGAAATTGAATGCAGCGTCTGTGTGATACGGGAACCAGTGACTGATGGAAATGGGATGCTGTGACTGTGGTGAAGGAGATGCAGTGATGGAGTGAATTGGGATGCAGTGACTGACTGAAATGTGATGCAGTGACTGAGTGACATGTGATGCAGTGACTGAGTGAAATGGGATGCATTGACTGCGTGAAATGCGATGCAGTGACTGCGTGAAATGCGATGCAGTGACTGCGTGAAATGGGATGCAGTTACTGCGTGAAATGGGACGCAATGACTCAGTGAAATGTGATTCTGTCACTGAGTGAATTGTGATTCCGTCACTGTGTGAAATATGATGCACTCACTGAGTGTACTGTGATTCAGTCACTGAGTGAACTGTGATTCAGTCACTGAGTGAAATAGGATGAAGTGGCAGAGTGAAATGGGATGCAGTGACTGAGTGAAATGTGATGCAGTGTCTGAGTGAAATGAGAAGCAGTGACTGAGTGAAATGGGATGCAGTGACTGAGGGACATGGGATGCAGTGACTGCGTGAAATGGGATGCAGTGACTCAGTGAAATGTGATTCACTCACTGAGTGAATTGTGATTCCGTCACTGTGTGAAATATGATGCACTCACTGAGTGTACTGTGATTCAGTCACTGAGTGAACTGTGATTCAGTCACTGAGTGAAATAGGATGAAGTGGCAGAGTGAAATGGGATGCAGTGACTGAGTGAAATGAGATGCAGTGACTGAGGGAAATGGGACACAGTGACTGAGTAAAATACAATGCAGTGACTGAGTGAAATGTGATGCATTGACTGCGTGAAATGGGATGCAGTGACTGTGGTGAAGGAGATGCAGTGACTGAGGGAAATGGGATACAGTGACTGAGTGAAATGGGATGCAGTGACTGAGTGAAATGCGAAGCAGTGACTGAGGGACATGGGAAGCAGTGACTGAGGGACATGGGATGCAGTGACTGAGGGAAATGGGATGCCGTGACTGATGGAAATGGGATGCAGTGACTGAGTGAAAGGAGATGCACTGTCTGATGGAAATGTGATGCAGTGACAGAGTGACATGAGCTGCAGTGTCAGAGGTACTGGGAAGGAGTGACTGAGTTAATAGGGAATCAGTGCCCGAGCAGGCTTGGGGTGCAGTGACTGAGGGAAATGGGATACAGTCCCTGACCGAAAAGGGACGCACTGACTGAGTGAAATGGGATGCAGTGACTGAAGGACATGGGATGCAGTGATTGAGGGACATGAGATGCAGTGACTGAGAGGCATGGGATGCAGTGACACACGGACATGGGATGCAGTGACTGAGGGACATGGGATGCAGTATTTGTAGGAAGGAGGATGCAATCACTGAGTGAAATGCGATGCAGAGACTGAGGGAAAGGAGATGCTGTGAATATGGGAAATGGGATGCAGTGAGTGTGGGAAATTGAATGCATCGTCTGTGAGATACGGGAAATAGTGACTGATGGAAATGTGATGCAGTGACTGTGGTGAAGGAGATGCAGTGATTGAGTGAAATGGGATGCAGTGACTCAGTGAAATGTGATGCAGTGACTGCTTGAAATGGGATGCAGTGACTGAGGGAAATGGGATGCAGTGACTGAGGGAAATGGGATGCAGTGACTGAGGGAAATCGGATGCAGTGACTGAGTGAAATGAGATGCACTGACTGAGTGAAATGAGCTGCAGTGACTGACGGAAATGGGATGCAGTGACTGAGGGAAATGGGGTGCAGTATTTGTGGGAAGAAGGATGCAATCACTGAGTGAAATGAGATGATGAGACTGAGGGCAAGGAGATGCTGTGACTATGGGAAATGGGATGCACTGAGTGTGGGAAATTGAATGCAGCGTGTGTGAGATACGGGAAACAGTGACTGATGGAAATGGGATGCAGTAACTGTGTTGAAGGAGATGCAGTGACTGAGTGAAATGGGATGCAGTGACTGCGTGAAATGCGATGCAGTGACTGAGTGAAATGTGATTCAGTCACTGAGTGAATTGGGATGGATCACTGAGTGAAATGGGATGCAGTGACTGATGGAAATTGGATGCAGTGACAGAGTGACATGAGGTGCAGTGACTGAATGAAATGTGATGCAGTGACTGAGGGAAATGGGATGCAGTGACTGCGTGAAATGGGATGCAGTGAATTAGTGAAATGAAATGTAGTGAATTAGTGAAATGAGATGTAGTGACTGATGGAAATGTGATGCAGTTACTGTGGGACATGGGATGCAGTGACTGAGGTACTGGGAAGGAGTGACTGAGTGAAATTCGATGCAGTGACTGAGTGAAATGAGATGCACTGACTGATGGAAATTGGATGCAGTGACAGAGCGACATGGGATGCAGTGACTGAGTGAAATGAGAAGCTTAGAATGCACTGTCTGTGAGATACGAAAACAGTGACTGATGGAAAGGGATGCATCGAATGTGGTGAAGGGGATGCAGTGACTGAGTGAAATGTGATGCAGCGGCTGAGTGAAATGTGATGCAGTGTCTGCGTGAAATGTGGTGCAGTGACTGCGTGAAATGCGGTGCAGTGACTGCGTGAAATGGGATGCATCACTGAGTGAAATGGGATGCAGTGACAGATGGAAATGGGATGCAGTGACTGAGTGAAATGGGATGAAGTGACTGTGAAATGGGATGAAGTGACTGAGTGAAATGCGATGCAGTGACTGAGTGAAATGCGATGCAGTGACTGAGTGAAATGGGATGCAGTGAATGAGTGAAATGAGATGCACTGACTGGTGGAAATTGGATGCAGTGACAGAGTGACATGAGCTGCAGTGACTGAGTGAAATGAGATGCATTGTTTGATGGAAGTATGATGCAGTAACTGACGGAAATGAGATGCAGTGACTGAGGGAAATGGGATGCAGTGACTTAGGGAAATGGGATGCAGTGACCGAGTGAAATGAGATGCAGTGACTGAGCGAAATGGGATGCAGTGACTCAGTGAAATGTGATTCAGTCACTGAGTGAAATGTGATTCCGTCACTGAGTGAAATATGATGCACTCACTGAGTGTACTGTGATTCAGTCACTGAGTGAACTGTGATGCAGTCACTGAGTTAACTGTGATGCAGTCACTGAGTGAAATGGGATGCAATATTTTGAGTGAAATGAGATGCAGTGACTGAGTGAAATGGGATGCAGTGACTGAGGGACATGGGATGCAGTGACTGAGGGTCATGGGATGCAGTGGCTTAGGCAAATGGGATGCAGAGACTGAGTGAAGTGAGATGCAGTGACTGAGCGAAATGGGATGCAGTGACTGAGGGACATGGGATGCAGTGACTGCATGAAATGGGATGCAGTGACTCAGTGAAATGTGATTCACTCACTGAGTGAACAGTGATTCCGTCACTGTGTGAAATATGATGCACTCACTGAGTGTACTGTGATTCAGTCACTGAGTGAACTGTGATTCAGTCACTGAGTGAAATAGGATGAAGTGGCAGAGTGAAATGGGATGCAGTCACTGAGTGAAATGAGATGCAGTGACTGAGGGAAATGGGACGCAGTGACTGAGTAAAATACAATGCAGTGACTGAGAGAAATGTGATGCATTGACTGCGTGAAATGAGATGCAGTGACTGTGGTGAAGGAGATGCAGTGACTGAGGGAAATGGGATACAGTGACTGAGTGAAATGGGATGCAGTGACTGAGTGAAATGCGAAGCAGTGACTGAGGGACATGGGAAGCAGTGACTGAGGGACATGGGAAGCAGTGACTGAGGGACATGGGATGCAGTGACTGAGGGAAATGGGATGCCGTGACTGATGGAAATGGGATGCAGTGACTGAGTGAAAGGAGATGCACTGTCTGATGGAAATGTGATGCAGTGACAGAGTGACATGAGCTGCAGTGACAGAGGTACTGGGAAGGACTGACTGAGTTAATAGGGAATCAGTGCCCGAGCGGGCTTGGGGTGCAGTGACAGAGCGACATGGGATGCAGTGACTGAGTGAAATGAGAAGCTTAGAATGCACTGTCTGTGAGATACGAAAACAGTGACTGATGGAAAGGGATGCATCGAATGTGGTGAAGGGGATGCAGTGACTGAGTGAAATGTGATGCAGCGGCTGAGTGAAATGTGATGCAGTGACTGCGTGAAATGCGATGCAGTGACTGCGTGAAATGCGATGCAGTGACTGCGTGAAATGCGATGCAGTGACTGGGTGAAATGGGATGCAGTGACGACGTGAAATGGGACGCAGTGACTGAGTGTAATGTGATTTAGTCACTGAGTGAAATGTGATTCCGTCACTGAGTGAAATATGATGAACTCACTGAGTGTACTGTGATTCATTCACTGAGTGAACTGTGAGCAGTTACTGAGTGAAATGGGATGCAGTGGCTGAATGAAATGAGATGCAGTGACTGAGTGAAATGAGATGCAGTGACTGAATGAAATGAGATGGAGTGACTGAGTGAAATTGGCTGCAGTGACTGCGTGAAATGGGCTGCAGTGACTGAGAGAAATGGGCTGCAGTCACTGAGTGAAATCTGTTGCTGTCTCTGAGTGAAATGTGATGCATCACTGAGTTGAATGGGATGCAGGGACTGAGTGAAATGAGATGCACTGACTGAGGGAAAAGGGATTCAGTATTTTTGGGAAGTAGGATGCAATCACTGAGTGAAATGCGATGCAGAGAGTGAGGGAAAGGAGATGCTGTGACTATGGGAAATGGTATGCAGTGAGTGTGGGAAATTGAAAGCAGCGTCTGTGAGATACGGGGAACAGTGAGTGATGAAAATGGGATGCAGTGACTGTGGTGAAGGAGATGCAGTGATTGAGTGAAATGGGATGCAGTGACTGAGTGAAATGGGATGCAGTGTCTGCGTGAAATGTGGTGCAGTGACTGCGTGAAATGCGGTGCAGTGACTGCGTGAAATGGGATGCATCACTGAGTGAAATGGGATGCAGTGACAGATGGAAATGGGATGCAGTGACTGAGTGAAATGGGATGAAGTGACTGTGTGAAATGGGATGAAGTGACTGATGGAAATGGGATGCAGTGACTGAGTGAAAGGAGATGCACTGTCTGATGGAAATGTGATGCAGTGACAGAGTGATATGAGCTGCAGTGACAGAGGTACTGGGAAGGACTGACTGAGTTAATAGGGAATCAGTGCCCGAGCGGGCTTGGGGTGCAGTGACTGAGGGAAATGGGATACAGTCCCTGACCGAAAAGGGACGCACTGACTGAGTGAAATGGGATGCAGTGACTGAAGGACATGGGATGCAGTGATTGAGGGACATGAGATGCAGTGACTGAGAGGCATGGGATGCAGTGACACACGGACATGGGATGCAGTGACTGCGTGAAATGCGGTGCAGTGACTGCGTGAAATGGGATGCATCACTGAGTGAAATGGGATGCAGTGACAGATGGAAATGGGATGCAGTGACTGAGTGAAATGGGATGAAGTGACTGTGTGAAATGGGATGAAGTGACTGAGTCAAATGCGATGCAGTGACTGAGTGAAATGCGATGCAGTGACTGAGTGAAATGGGATGCAGTGAATGAGTGAAATGAGATGCACTGACTGATGGAAATTGGATGCAGTGACAGAGTGACATGAGCTGCAGTGACTGAGTGAAATGAGATGCATTGTTTGATGGAAGTATGATGCAGTAACTGACGGAAATGAGATGCAGTGACTGAGGGAAATGGGATGCAGTGACCAAGGGAAATGGGATGCAGTGACCGAGTGAAATGAGATGCAGTGACTGAGCGAAATGGGATGCAGTGACTCAGTGAAATGTGATTCAGTCACTGAGTGAAATGTGATTCCGTCACTGAGTGAAATATGATGCACTCACTGAGTGTACTGTGATTCAGTCACTGAGTGAACTGTGATGCAGTCACTGAGTGAACTGTGATGCAGTCACTGAGTGAACTGTGATGCAGTCACTGAGTGAAATGGGATGCAATGGCTGAGTGGAATGAGATGCAGTGACTGAGTGAAATGGGATGCAGTGACTGAGGGACATGGGATGCAGTGACTGAGGGACATGCGATGCAGTGATTGAGCGAAATGGGATGCACTATTTTTGGGAAGTAGGATGCAATCACTGATTGAAATGAGATGCAGAGACTGTGGGAAAGGAGATGCTGTGTCTATGGGCAATGGGATACAGTGAGTGTCGGAAATTGAATGCAGCGTCTGTGTGATACGGGAACCAGTGACTGATGGAAATGGGATGCTGTGACTGTGGTGAAGGAGATGCAGTGATGGAGTGAATTGGGATGCAGTGACTGACTGAAATGTGATGCAGTGACTGAGTGACATGTGATGCAGTGACTGCGTGAAATGGGATGCAGTGACTGCGTGAAATGGGATGCAGTGACTGCGTGAAATGCGATGCAGTGACTGAGTGAAATGGCATGCAGTGACTGCGTGAAATGGGACGCAGTGACTCAGTGAAATGTGATTCTGTCACTGAGTGAATTGTGATTCCGTCACTGTGTGAAATATGATGCACTCACTGAGTGTACTGTGATTCAGTCACTGAGTGAACTGTGATTCAGTCACTGAGTGAAATAGGATGAAGTGGCAGAGTGAAATGAGATGCAGTGACTGAGTGAAATGAGATGCAGTGTCTGAGTGAAATGAGAAGCAGTGACTGAGTGAAATGGGATGCAGTGACTGAGGGACATGGGATGCAGTGACTGAGGGACATGGGATGCAGTGACACACGGACATGGGATGCAGTGTCACACGGACATGGGATGCAGTGACTGAGAGAATTGGGATGCAATGACTGCGTGAAATGAGATGCCTTGTTTGATGGAAATATGATGCAGTAACTGACGGAAATGAGATGCAGTGACAGAGTGAAATGGGATGCAGTGACTGAGTTAATAGGGATACAGTGCCCGAGCCGGCTTGGAGTACAGTGACTGAGGGAAATGGGATACAGTGGCTGAGAGAAATGGGATGCACTGTCTTAGTGAAATGGGATGCCGTGACTGAGGGAAATGGGATGCAGTGACTGAGTGAAAGGAGATGCACTGTCTGATGGAAATGTGATGCAGTGACAGAGGTACTGGGAAGGAGTGACTGAGTTAAAAGGGAATCAGTGCCCGTGCGGGCTTGGGGTGCAGTGACTGAGGGAAATGGGATGCAGTGACCGAGTGAAATGAGATGCAGTGACTGAGCAAAATGGGATGCACTATTTTTGTGAAGTAGGATGCAATCACTGATTGAAATGAGATGCAGAGACTGTGGGAAAGAAGATGCTGTGATGGTGGGAAATGGGATGCAGTGACTGTGTGAAATGGGATGCAGTGACTCAGTGAAATGTTATTCAGTCACTGAGTGAAATGTGATTCCGTCACTGAGTGAAATATGATGCACTCACTGAGTGTACTGTGATTCAGTCACTGAGTGAACTGTGATGCAGTCACTGGGTGAACTGTGATGCAGTCACTGAGTGAAATGGGATGCAGAGGCTGAGGGAAATGTGATGCAGTGACTGAGTGAAATGGGATGCAGTGACTGAGGGAAATGGGATGCAGTGACTGAGGGAAATGGGATGCAGTGACAGAGTGACATGAGCTGCAGTGTCTGATGGAAATGTGATGCAGTACCTGAGCGAAATGGGATGCAGTGACTGAGGTAGTGGGAATGAGTGACTGAGTTCATGGGGATGCAGTGCCCGAGCGGACTTGCGGTGCAGTGAGTGAGGGAGATGGGATACAGTGCCTTAGTGAAATGAGATGCAGTGACTGAGGGAAATGGGATGCAGTGACTGAGTGAAATGGCATGCAGTGACTGAGTGAAATGGGATGCAGTCTCTGAGCGAAATGTGTTGCAGTCACTGACTGAAATTGGACGCATCACTGAGTGAAATGGGACGCAGTGACTGAGGGAAATGGGATGCAGTGACTGAGTGAAATGGGAAGCACTGACTGAGTGAAATGCGATGCAGTGACTGAGTGAAATGAGATGCCTTGTTTGATGGAAATATGATGCAGTAACTGACGGAAATGAGATGCAGTGACTGAGTGAAATGGGATGCAGTGACTGAGTGAAATGGGATGCAGTGACTGAGGGACATGGGATGCAGTGACTGATCGAAATGGGATGCGGTGACTGTAGTGAGGGAGATGCAGTGATGGAGTGAATTGGGATGCAGTGACTGAGTGTAATGGGATGCAGTGACTGAGTGCAATGGGATGCAGTGACTGATGGAAATGGGATGCAGTGACTGCGTGAAATGTGATGCAGTGACTGAGTGAAATGTGATGCAGTGACTGAGTGTAATGGGATGCAGTGACTGAGTGTAATGGGATGCAGTGACTGAGTGCAATGGGATGCAGTGACTGCGTGAAATGGGATGCAGTGACTGCGTGAAATGGGATGCAGTGACTGCGTGAAATGGGACGCAGTGACTCAGTGAAATGTGATTCACTCACGGAGTGAAAGGTGATTCCGTCACTGAGTGAAATATGATGCACTCACTGAGTGTACTGTGATTCAGTCACTGAGTGAACTGTGATTCAGTCACTGTGTGAACTGTGATGCAGTCACTGAGTGAAATGGGATGCAGTGGCTGAGTGAAATGGGATGCAGTGTCTGAGTGAAATGAGAAGCAGTCACTGAGTGAAATGGGATGCAGTGACTGAGGGACATGGGATGCAGTGACTGAGGGACATGGGATGCAGTGACTGAGGGACATGGGATGCAGTGACACACGGACATGGGATGCAGTGTCACACGGACATGGGATGCAGTGACTGAGAAAATTGGGATGCAATGACTGAGGGAAATGGGATGCAGTGACCGAGTGAAATGAGATGCTGTGACTGAGGGAAATGGGATGCAGTGACTGCGTGAAATGGGATGCAGTGAATTAGTGAAATGAGATGGAGTGAATTAGTGAAATGAGATTTAGTGACTGATGGAAATGTGATGCAGTTACTATGGGACATGGGATGCAGTGACTGAGTGCATAGTGATGCAGTGCCCGAGCGGGCTTGGGGTGCAGTGACTGAGGGAAATGGGATACAGTGCCTGAGTGCAATGTGATGCAGTAATTGAGGGAAATAGGATGCAGTGACTGAGGTACTGGGAAGGAGTGACTAAGGGAAATGGGATGCAGTGACTGACGGAAATGGGATGCAGTGACTAAGTGAAATGGGAAGCACTGACAGAGTGAAATGCGATGCAGTGACTGCGTGAAATGAGATGCCTTGTTTGATGGAAATATGATGCAGTAACTGACGGAAATGAGATGCAGTGACAGAGTGAAATGGGATGCAGTGACTGAGTTAATAGGGATACAGTGCCCGAGCCGGCTTGGAGTACAGTGACTGAGGGAAATGGGATACAGTGGCTGAGAGAAATGGGATGCACTGTCTTAGTGAAATGGGATGCCGTGACTGAGGGAAATGGGATGCAGTGACTGAGTGAAAGGAGATGCACTGTCTGATGGAAATGTGATGCAGTGACAGAGGTACTGGGTAGGAGTGACTGAGTTAAAAGGGAATCAGTGCCCGTGCGGGCTTGGGGTGCAGTGACTGAGGGAAATGGGATGCAGTGACCGAGTGAAATGAGATGCAGTGACTGAGCAAAATGGGATGCACTATTTTTGGGAAGTAGGATGCAATCACTGATTGAAATGAGATGCAGAGACTGTGGGAAAGAAGATGCTGTGATGGTGGGAAATGGGATGCAGTGACTGTGTGAAATGGGATGCAGTGACTCAGTGAAATGTTATTCAGTCACTGAGTGAAATGTGATTCCGTCACTGAGTGAAATATGATGCACTCACTGAGTGTACTGTGATTCAGTCACTGAGTGAACTGTGATGCAGTCACTGGGTGAACTGTGATGCAGTCACTGAGTGAAATGGGATGCAGTGGCTGAGGGAAATGTGATGCAGTGACTGAGTGAAATGGGATGCAGTGACTGAGGGAAATGGGATGCAGTGACTGAGGGAAATGGGATGCAGTGACAGAGTGACATGAGCTGCAGTGTCTGATGGAAATGTGATGCAGTACCTGAGCGAAATGGGATGCAGTGACTGAGGTAGTGGGAATGAGTGACTGAGTTCATGGGGATGCAGTGCCCGAGCGGACTTGCGGTGCAGTGAGTGAGGGAGATGGGATACAGTGCCTCAGTGAAATGAGATGCAGTGACTGAGGGAAATGGGATGCAGTGACTGAGTGAAATGGCATGCAGTGACTGAGTGAAATGGGATGCCTTGTTTGATGGAAATATGATGCAGTAACTGACGGAAATGAGATGCAGTGACTGAGTGAAAAGCGATGCAGTGACTGAGTTAATAGGGATGCAGTGCCCGAGCCGGCTTGGAGTACAGTGACTGAGGGAAATGGGATACAGTGGCTGAGAGAAATGGGATGCACTGTCTTAGTGAAATGGGATGCAGTGGCTGAGTGAAATGGGATGCAGTAACTGGTGGAAATGGGATGCAGTGACTGATCGAAATGGGATGCGGTGACTGAGGTGAGGGAGATGCAGTGATGGAGTGAATTGGGATGCAGTGACTGAGTGTAATGGGTTGCAGTGACTGAGTGTGATGGGATGCAGTGACTGAGTGTAATGGGATGCAGTGACTGAGTGCAATGGGATGCAGTGACTGCGTGAAATGGGATGCAGTGACTGCGTGAAATGGGATGCAGTGACTGCGTGAAATGGGACGCAGTGACTCAGTGAAATGTGATTCACTCACTGAGTGAAAGGTGATTCCGTCACTGAGTGAAATATGATGCACTCACTGAGTGTACTGTGATTCAGTCACTGAGTGAACTGTGATTCAGTCACTGTGTGAACTGTGATGCAGTCACTGAGTGAACTGTGATTCAGTCACTGTGCGAACTGTGATGCAGTCACTGAGTGAAATGGGATGCAGTGGCTGAGCGAAATGGGATGCAGTGACTGAGTGAAATGAGATGCAGTGACTGAGTGAAATGAGATGCAGTGACTGACTGAAATGCGATGCAGTGACTGAGGTACTGGGAAGGAGTGACTGAGTTAATAGGGATGCAGTGCCCGAGCGGGCTTGGGGTGCCGTGACTGAGTGAAATGGGATGCAGTGACTGAAGGAAAGGAAATGCAGTGTCTGTAGGAAATGGAATGCTGCAACTGAGGGAAATGGGATGGAGTGACTGACGGAAATGGGATGCAGTGACTGAGCGAAATGGGTGGCAGTGACGAGTGAAATGGGTTGCAGTGACTGAGTGAAATGGGATGCACTGACTGAGGGAAGTGCGATGCAGTGACTGAGGAAAATGGGATGCAGTGACTGAGGGAAATGGGATGCAGTGAATGAGGGACATGGGATGCAGTGACACATGGACATGGGATGCAGTTACCTGAGGGAATTGGGATGCAGTGACTGAGTGAAATGAGATGCATTGTTTGATGGAAATATGATGCAGTAACTGACGGAAATGAGATGCAGTGACTGAGGGAAATGGGATGCAGTGACGAAGGGAAATGGGATGCAGTGACCGAGTGAAATGAGATGCAGTGACTGAGCAAAATGGGATGCGCTATTTTTGGGAAGGAGGATGCAATCACTGATTGAAATGAGATGCAGAGACTGTGGGAAAGGAGATGCTGTGACGGTGGGAAATGGGATGCAGTGACTCAGTGAAATGTGATTCAGTCACTGAGTGAAATGTGATTCCGTCACTGAGTGAAATATGATGCACTCACTGAGTGTACTGTGATTCAGTCACTGAGTGAACTGTGATGCAGTCACTGAGTGAACTGTGATGCAGTCACTGAGTGAACTGGGATGCAGTGGCTGAGGGAAATGTGATGCAGTGACTGAGTGAAATGGGATGCAGTATTTGTGGGAAGAAGGATGCAATCACTGAGTGAAATGAGATGGTGAGACTGAGGGCAAGGAGATGCTGTGACTATGGGAAATGGGATGCACTGAGTGTGGGAAATTGAATGCAGCGTGTGTGAGATACGGGAAACAGTGACTGATGGAAATGGGATGCAGTAACTGTGTTGAAGAAGATGCAGTGACTGAGTGAAATGGGATGCAGTGACTGCGTGAAATGCGATGCAGTGACTGAGTGAAATGTGATTCAGTCACTGAGTGAATTGGGATGCATCACTGAGTGAAATGGGATGCAGTGACTGATGGAAATTGGATGCAGTGACTGTGGTACTGGGAAGGAGTGACTGAGTGAAATGCGATGCAGTGACTGAGTGAAATGAGATGCACTGACTGATGGAAATTGGATGCAGTGACGGAGCGACATGAGCTGCAGTGACTGAGTGAAATGAGAAGCTGAGAATGCACTGTCTGTGAGATACGAAAACAGTGACTGATGGAAATGGGATGCAGTGACTGTGGTGAAGGGGATGCAGTGACTGAGTTAAATGTGATGCAGCGACTGAGTGAAATGTGATGCAGTGACTGCGTGAAATGCGATGCAGTGACTGCGTGAAATGCGATGCAGTGACTGCGTGAAATGCGATGCAGTGACTGCGTGAAATGGGATGCAGTGACGACGTGAAATGGGACGCAGTGACTGAGTGTAATGTGATTTAGTCACTGAGTGAAATGTGATTCCGTCACTGAGTGAAATATGATGCACTCACTGAGTGTACTGTGATTCATTCACTGAGTGAACTGTGATGCAGTTACTGAGTGAAATGGGATGCAGTGGCTGAATGAAATGAGATGCAGTGACTGAGTGAAATGAGATGCAGTGACTGAATGAAATGAGATGGAGTGACTGAGTGAAATTGGCTGCAGTGACTGCGTGAAATGGGCTGCAGTGACTGAGAGAAATGGGCTGCAGTCACTGAGTGAAATCTGTTGCTGTCTCTGAGTGAAATGTGATGCATCACTGAGTTGAATGGGATGCAGGGACTGAGTGAAATGAGATGCACTGACTGAGGGAAAAGGGATTCAGTATTTTTGGGAAGTAGGATGCAATCACTGAGTGAAATGCGATGCAGAGACTGAGGGAAAGGAGATGCTGTGACTATGGGAAATGGTATGCAGTGAGTGTGGGAAATTGAAAGCAGCGTTTGTGAGATACGGGGAACAGTGAGTGATGAAAATGGGATGCAGTGACTGTGGTGAAGGAGATGCAGTGATTGAGTGAAATGGGATGCAGTGACTGTGTGAAATGGGATGCAGTGTCTGCGTGAAATGCGGTGCAGTGACTGCGTGAAATGCGGTGCAGTGACTGCGTGAAATGGGATGCATCACTGAGTGAAATGGGATGCAGTGACAGATGGAAATGGGATGCAGTGACTGAGTGAAATGGGATGAAGTGACTGTGTGAAATGGGATGCAGTGACTGAGTGAAATGCGATGCAGTGACTGAGTGAAATGGGATGCAGTGAATGAGTGAAATGAGATGCACTGACTGATGGAAATTGGATGCAGTGACAGAGTGACATGAGCTGCAGTGACTGAGTGAAATGAGATGCATTGTTTGATGGAAGTATGATGCAGTAACTGACGGAAATGAGATGCAGTGACTGAGGGAAATGGGATGCAGTGACTTAGGGAAATGGGATGCAGTGTCTGCGTGAAATGAGATGCAGTGACTGCGTGAAATGCGGTACAGTGACTGCGTGAAATGGGATGCATCACTGAGTGAAATGGGATGCAGTGACAGATGGAAATGGGATGCAGTGACTGAGTGAAATGGGATGAAGTGACTGTGTGAAATAGGATGAAGTGACTGAGTGAAATGTGATGCAGTGATTGAGTGAAATGCGATGCAGTGAATGAGTGAAATGAGATGCACTGACTGATGGAAATTGGAAGCAGTGACAGAGTGACATGAGCTGCAGTGACTGAGTGAAATGAGATGCATTGTTTGATGGAAGTATGATGCAGTAACTGACGGAAATGAGATGCAGTGACTGAGGGAAATGTGATTCAGTCACTGAGTGAAATGTGATTCCGTCACTGAGTGAAATATGATGCACTCACTGAGTGTACTGTGATTCAGTCACTGAGTGAACTGTGATGCAGTCACTGAGTGAACTGTGATGCAGTCACTGAGTGAAATGGGATGCAATGGCTGAGTGAAATGAGATGCAGTGACTGAGCGAAATGGGATGCAGTGACCGAGGGACATGGGATGCAGTGACTGAGGGACATGGGATGCCGTGACTGAGGGACATGGGATGCCGTGACTGAGGGACATGGGATGCCGTGACTGAGGGAAATGGAATGCAGTGAATGAGGGACATGGGATGCAGTGACACATGGACATGGGATGCAGTTACCTGAGGGAATTGGGATGCAGTGACTGAGTGAAATGAGATGCATTGTTTGATGGAAATATGATGCAGTAACTGACGGAAATGAGATGCAGTGACTGAGGGAAATGGGATGCAGTGACTAAGGGAAATGGGATGCAGTGACCTAGTGAAATGAGATGCAGTGACTGAGCAAAATGGGATGCGCTATTTTTGGGAAGGAGGATGCAATCACTGATTGAAATGAGATGCAGAGACTGTGGGAAAGGAGATGCTGTGACGGTGGGAAATGGGATGCAGTGACTCAGTGAAATGTGATTCAGTCACTGAGTGAAATGTGATTCCGTCACTGAGTGAAATATGATGCACTCACTGAGTGTACTGTGATTCAGTCACTGAGTGAACTGTGATGCAGTCACTGAGTGAACTGTGATGCAGTCACTGAGTGAACTGGGATGCAGTGGCTGAGGGAAATGTGATGCAGTGACTGAGTGAAATGGGATGCAGTATTTGTGGGAAGAAGGATGCAATCACTGAGTGAAATGAGATGGTGAGACTGAGGGCAAGGAGATGCTGTGACTATGGGAAATGGGATGCACTGAGTGTGGGAAATTGAATGCAGCGTGTGTGAGATACGGGAAACAGTGACTGATGGAAATGGGATGCAGTAACTGTGTTGAAGAAGATGCAGTGACTGAGTGAAATGGGATGCAGTGACTGCGTGAAATGCGATGCAGTGACTGAGTGAAATGTGATTCAGTCACTGAGTGAATTGGGATGCATCACTGAGTGAAATGGGATGCAGTGACTGATGGAAATTGGATGCAGTGACTGTGGTACTGGGAAGGAGTGACTGAGTGAAATGCGATGCAGTGACTGAGTGAAATGAGATGCACTGACTGATGGAAATTGGATGCAGTGACGGAGCGACATGAGCTGCAGTGACTGAGTGAAATGAGAAGCTGAGAATGCACTGTCTGTGAGATACGAAAACAGTGACTGATGGAAATGGGATGCAGTGACTGTGGTGAAGGGGATGCAGTGACTGAGTTAAATGTGATGCAGCGACTGAGTGAAATGTGATGCAGTGACTGCGTGAAATGCGATGCAGTGACTGCGTGAAATGCGATGCAGTGACTGCGTGAAATGGGATGCAGTGACGACGTGAAATGGGACGCAGTGACTGAGTGTAATGTGATTTAGTCACTGAGTGAAATGTGATTCCGTCACTGAGTGAAATATGATGCACTCACTGAGTGTACTGTGATTCATTCACTGAGTGAACTGTGATGCAGTTACTGAGTGAAATGGGATGCAGTGGCTGAATGAAATGAGATGCAGTGACTGAGTGAAATGAGATGCAGTGACTGAATGAAATGAGATGGAGTGACTGAGTGAAATTGGCTGCAGTGACTGCGTGAAATGGGCTGCAGTGACTGAGAGAAATGGGCTGCAGTCACTGAGTGAAATCTGTTGCTGTCTCTGAGTGAAATGTGATGCATCACTGAGTTGAAAGGGATGCAGGGACTGAGTGAAATGAGATGCACTGACTGAGGGAAAAGGGATTCAGTATTTTTGGGAAGTAGGATGCAATCACTGAGTGAAATGCGATGCAGAGACTGAGGGAAAGGAGATGCTGTGACTATGGGAAATGGTATGCAGTGAGTGTGGGAAATTGAAAGCAGCGTTTGTGAGATACGGGGAACAGTGAGTGATGAAAATGGGATGCAGTGACTGTGGTGAAGGAGATGCAGTGATTGAGTGAAATGGGATGCAGTGACTGTGTGAAATGGGATGCAGTGTCTGCGTGAAATGCGGTGCAGTGACTGCGTGAAATGCGGTGCAGTGACTGCGTGAAATGGGATGCATCACTGAGTGAAATGGGATGCAGTGACAGATGGAAATGGGATGCAGTGACTGAGTGAAATGGGATGAAGTGACTGTGTGAAATGGGATGCAGTGACTGAGTGAAATGCGATGCAGTGACTGAGTGAAATGGGATGCAGTGAATGAGTGAAATGAGATGCACTGACTGATGGAAATTGGATGCAGTGACAGAGTGACATGAGCTGCAGTGACTGAGTGAAATGAGATGCATTGTTTGATGGAAGTATGATGCAGTAACTGACGGAAATGAGATGCAGTGACTGAGGGAAATGGGATGCAGTGACTTAGGGAAATGGGATGCAGTGTCTGCGTGAAATGAGATGCAGTGACTGCGTGAAATGCGGTACAGTGACTGCGTGAAATGGGATGCATCACTGAGTGAAATGGGATGCAGTGACAGATGGAAATGGGATGCAGTGACTGAGTGAAATGGGATGAAGTGACTGTGTGAAATAGGATGAAGTGACTGAGTGAAATGTGATGCAGTGATTGAGTGAAATGCGATGCAGTGAATGAGTGAAATGAGATGCACTGACTGATGGAAATTGGAAGCAGTGACAGAGTGACATGAGCTGCAGTGACTGAGTGAAATGAGATGCATTGTTTGATGGAAGTATGATGCAGTAACTGACGGAAATGAGATGCAGTGACTGAGGGAAATGTGATTCAGTCACTGAGTGAAATGTGATTCCGTCACTGAGTGAAATATGATGCACTCACTGAGTGTACTGTGATTCAGTCACTGAGTGAACTGTGATGCAGTCACTGAGTGAACTGTGATGCAGTCACTGAGTGAAATGGGATGCAATGGCTGAGTGAAATGAGATGCAGTGACTGAGCGAAATGGGATGCAGTGACTGAGGGACATGGGATGCAGTGACTGAGGGACATGGGATGCCGTGACTGAGGGACATGGGATGCCGTGACTGAGGGACATGGGATGCCGTGACTGAGGGACATGGGATGCCGTGACTGAGGGAAATGGGATGCAGTGAATGAGGGACATGGGATGCAGTGACACATGGACATGGGATGCAGTTACCTGAGGGAATTGGGATGCAGTGACTGAGTGAAATGAGATGCATTGTTTGATGGAAATATGATGCAGTAACTGACGGAAATGAGATGCAGTGACTGAGGGAAATGGGATGCAGTGACTAAGGGAAATGGGATGCAGTGACCTAGTGAAATGAGATGCAGTGACTGAGCAAAATGGGATGCGCTATTTTTGGGAAGGAGGATGCAATCACTGATTGAAATGAGATGCAGAGACTGTGGGAAAGGAGATGCTGTGACGGTGGGAAATGGGAAGCAGTGACTCAGTGAAATGTGATTCAGTCACTGAGTGAAATGTGATTCCGTCACTGAGTGAAATATGATGCACTCACTGAGTGTACTGTGATTCAGTCACTGAGTGAACTGTGATGCAGTCACTGAGTGAAATGGGATGCAGTGGCTGAGGGAAATGTGATGCAGTGACTGAGTGAAATGGGATGCAGTATTTGTGGGAAGAAGGATGCAATCACTGAGTGAAATGAGATGATGAGACTGAGGGCAAGGAAATGGTGTGACTATGGGAAATGGGATGCACTGAGTGTGGGAAATTGAATGCAGCGTGTGTGAGATACGGGAAACAGTGACTGATGGAAATGGGATGCAGTAACTGTGTTGAAGGAGATGCAGTGACTCATTGAAATGGGATGCAGTGACTGCGTGAAATGCGATGCAGTCTCTGAGTGAAATGGGATGCAGTCTCTGAGTGAAATGGGATGCAGTCTCTGAGCAAAATGTGTTGCAGTCACTGAGTGAAATGGGATGCTGTCTCTGAGCGAAATGTGTTGCAGTCACTGACTGAAATTGGACGCATCACTGAGTGAAATGGGACGCAGTGACTGAGGGAAATGGGATGCAGTGACTGAGTGAAATGGGACGCAGTGACCTGAGGGACATGGGATGCAGTGACTGAGGGACATGGGATGCAGTGACTGAGGGACATGGGATGCAGTGACTGAGGGAAATGGGATGTAGTGACTGAGTGAAATGAGATGCAGTGTCTGAGGGACATGTGATGCAGTGACTGAGGGACATGGGATGCAGTGACACACGGACATGGGATGCAGTGTCACACGGACATGGGATGCAGTGACTGAGAGAATTGGGATGCAATGACTGAGGGAAATGGGATGCAGTGACCGAGTGAAATGAGATGCTGTGACTGAGGGAAATGGGATGCAGTGACTGCGTGAAATGGGATGCAGTGAATTAGTGAAATGAGAGGTAGTGAATTAGTGAAATGAGATGTAGTGACTGATGGAAATGTGATGCAGTTACTGTGGGACGTGGGATGCAATGACTGAGTGAATAGTGATGCAGTGCCCGAGCGGGCTTGGGGTGCAGTGACTGAGGGAAATGGGATACAGTGTTTGAGTGCAATGTGATGCAGTAATTGAGGGAAATAGGATGCAGTGACTGAGGTACTGGGAAGGAGTGACTGATGGAAATGGGATGCAGTGACTGAGGGAAATGGGATGCAGTGACTGACGGAAATGGGATGCAGTGACTAAGTGAAATGGGAAGCACTGACAGAGTGAAATGCGATGCAGTGACTGCGTGAAATGAGATGCCTTGTTTGATGGAAATATGATGCAGTAACTGACGGAAATGAGATGCAGTGACAGAGTGTAATGGGATGCAGTGACTGAGTGAAATGGGATGCAGTGACTGAGTTAATAGGGATGCAGTGCCCGAGCCGGCTTGGAGTACAGTGACTGAGGGAAATGGGATACAGTGGCTGAGAGAAATGGGATGCACTGTCTTAGTGAAATGGGATGCAGTGGCTGAGTGAAATGGGATGCAGTAACTTGTGGAAATGGGATGCAGTGACTGATCGAAATGGGATGCGGTGACTGAGGTGAGGGAGATGCAGTGATGGAGTGAATTGGGATGCAGTGACTGAGTCAAATGTGATGCAGTGACTGAGTGAAATGTGATGCAGTGGCTGAGTGAAATGGGATGCAGTGACTGAGTGAAATGAGATGCAGTGACTGAGTGAAATGAGATGCAGTGACTGACTGAAATGCGATGCAGTGACTGAGGTACTGGGAAGGATTGACTGAGTTAATAGGGATGCAGTGCCCGAGCGGGCTTGGGGTGCAGTGACTGAGTGAAATGGGATGCAGTGACTTAAGGAAAGGAAATGCAGTGTCTGTGGGAAATGGAATGCTGCGACTGAGGGAAATGGGATGGAGTGACTGACGGAAATGGGATGCAGTGACTGAGTGAAATGGGTGGCAGTGACGAGTGAAATGGTTTGCAGTGACTGAGTGAAATGGGATGCACTGACTGAGGGAAGTGCGATGCAGTGACTTAGGAAAATGGGATGCAGTGACTGAGGGAAATGGGATGCAGTGACTGAGTGAAATGAGATGCAGTGACTGAGCGAAATGGGATGCACTATTTTTGGGAAGTAGGATGCAATCACTGATTGAAATGAGATGCAGAGACTGAGGGAAAGGAGATGCTGTGACGATGGGAAATGGGATGCAATGAGTGTGGGAAATTGAATGCAGCGCCTGTGAGATAAGGGAAAAAGTGAGTGATGGAAATGGGATGCAGTGACTATGGTGAAGGAGATGCAGTGATTGAGTGAATTGGGATGCAGTGACTGAGTAAAATACAATGCAGTGACTGAGTGAAATGTGATGCAGTGACTGCGTGAAATGGGATGCAGTGACTGTGGTGAAGGAGATGCAGTGACTGAGGGAAATGGGATACAGTGACTGAGTGAAATGGGATGCAGTGATTGAGTAAAATGGGATGCAGTGACTGAGGGACATGGGATGCAGTGACTGAGTGAAATGGGATGCAGTCTCTGAGTGAAATGGGATGCAGTCTCTGAGCGAAATGTGTTGCAGTCACTGAGTGAAATGGGATGCAGTGACTGAGTGAAATGGGATGCAGTCTCTGAGTGAAATGGGATGCAGTCTCTGAGTGAAATGGGATGCAGCCTCTGAGTGGAATGGGATGCAGTCTCTGAGTGAAATGGGATGCAGCCTCTGAGTGAAATGGGATGCAGTCTCTGAGCGAAATGTGTTGCAGTCACTGACTGAAATTGGACGCATCACTGAGTGAAATGGGACGCAGTGACTGAGGGAAATGGGATGCAGTGACTGAGTGACATGGGAAGCACTGACTGAGTGAAATGAGATGCAGTGTCTGAGGGACATGTGATGCAGTGACTGAGGGACATGGGATGCAGTGACACACGGACATGGGATGCAGTGTCACACGGACATGGGATGCAGTGACTGAGAGAATTGGGATGCAATGACTGAGGGAAATGGGATGCAGTGACTGAGGGACATGGGATGCAGTGACTGAGGGAAATGGGATGCAGTGACTGAGGGACATGGGATGCAGTGACTGAGGGACATGGGATGCAGTGACTGAGGGAAATGGGATGCAGTGACTGAGTGAAATGAGATGCAGTGTCTGAGGGACATGTGATGCAGTGACTGAGGGACATGGGATGCAGTGACACACGGACATGGGATGCAGTGTCACACGGACATGGGATGCAGTGACTGAGAGAATTGGGATGCAATGACTGAGGGAAATGGGATGCAGTGACCGAGTGAAATGAGATGCTGTGACTGAGGGAAATGGGATGCAGTGACTGCGTGAAATGGGATGCAGTGAATTAGTGAAATGAGATGTAGTGAATTAGTGAAATGAGATGTAGTGACTGATGGAAATGTGATGCAGTTACTGTGGGACATGGGATGCAGTGACTGAGTGAATAGTGATGCAGTGCCCCAGCGGGCTTGGGGTGCAGAGACTGAGGGAAATGGGATACAGTGCCTGAGTGCAATGTGATGCAGTAATTGAGGGAAATAGGATGCAGTGACTGAGGTACTGGGAAGGAGTGACTGAGGGAAATGGGATGCAGTGACTGACGGAAATGGGATGCAGTGACTAAGTGAAATGGGAAGCACTGACAGAGTGAAATGCGAAGCACTGACAGAGTGAAATGCGATGCAGTGACTGAGTGAAATGAGATGCCTTGTTTGATGGAAATATGATGCAGTAACTGACGGAAATGAGATGCAGTGACAGAGTGAAAAGCGATGCAGTGACTGAGTGAAATGGGATGCAGTGACTGAGTTAATAGGGATGCAGTGCCCGATCCGGCTTGGAGTACAGTGACTGAGGGAAATGGGATACAGTGGCTGAGAGAAATGGGATGCACTGTCTTAGTGAAATGGGATGCAGTGGCTGAGTGAAATGGGATGCAGTAACTGGTGGAAATGGGATGCAGTGACTGATCGAAATGGGATGCGGTGACTGAGGTGAGGGAGATTCAGTGATGGAGTGAATTTGGAGCAGTGACTGAGTGTAATGTGATGCAGTGACTGAGTGAAATGTGATGCAGTGACTGAGTGTAATGGGATGCAGTGACTGAGTGTAATGGGATGCACTGACTGAGTGTAATGGGATGCAGTGACTGAGTGCAATGGGATGCAGTGACTGCGTGAAATGGGATGCAGTGACTGCGTGAAATGGGACGCAGTGACTCAGTGAAATGTGATTCACTCACTGAGTGAAAGGTGATTCCGTCACTGAGTGAAATATGATGCACTCACTGAGTGTACTGTGATTCAGTCACTGAGTGAACTGTGATTCAGTCACTGTGTGAACTGTGATGCAGTCACTGAGTGAAATGGGATGCAGTGGCTGAGGGAAATGGGATGCAGTGACTGAGTGAAATGAGATGCAGTGACTGAGTGAAATGAGATGCAGTGACTGAGTGAAATGCGATGCAGTGACTGAGGTACTGGGAAGGGGTGACTGAGTTAATAGGGATGCAGTGCCCGAGCGGGCTTGGGGTGCCGTGACTGAGTGAAATGGGATGCAGTGACTTAAGGAAAGGAAATGCAGTGTCTGTGGGAAATGGAATGCTGCGACTGAGGGAAATGGGATGGAGTGACTGACGGAAATGGGATGCAGTGACTGAGTGAAATGGGTTGCAGTGACTGAGTGAAATGGGATGCACTGACAGAGGGAAGTGCGATGCAGTGACTGAGGAAAATGGGATGCAGTGTCTGAGGGAAATGGGATGCAGTGAATGAGGGACATGGGATGCAGTGACACATGGACATGGGATGCAGTTACCTGAGGGAATTGGGATGCAGTGACTGAGTGAAATGAGATGCATTGTTTGATGGAAATATGATGCAGTAACTGACGGAAATGAGATGCAGTGACTGAGGGAAATGGGATGCAGTGACTAAGGGAAATGGGATGCAGTGACCGAGTGAAATGAGATGCAGTGACTGAGCAAAATGGGATGCGCTATTTTTGGGAAGGAGGATGCAATCACTGATTGAAATGAGATGCAGAGACTGTGGGAAAGGAGGTGCTGTGACGGTGGGAAATGGGATGCACTGTCTTAGTGAAATGGGATGCAGTGGCTGAGTGAAATGGGATGCAGTAACTGGTGGAAATGGGATGCAGTGACTGATCGAAATGGGATGCGGTGACTGAGGTGAGGGAGATGCAGTGATGGAGTGTATTGGGATGCAGTGACAGAGTGAAATGTGATGCAGTGACTGAGTGAAATGAGATGCAGTGACTGAGTGAAATGCGATGCAGTGACTGAGGTACTGGGAAGGGGTGACTGAGTTAATAGGGATGCAGTGCCCGAGCGGGCTTGGGGTGCAGTGACTGAGTGAAATGGGATGCAGTGACTTAAGGAAAGGAAATGCAGTGTCTGTGGGAAATGGAATGCTGCGACTGAGGGAAATGGGATGCTGCGACTGAGGGAAATGGGATGGAGTGACTGCGTGAAATGCGATGCAGTGACTGAGCGAAATGGGTGGCAGTGACGAGTGAAGTGGGTTGCAGTGACTGAGTGAAATGGGATGCACTGACAGAGGGAAGTGCGATGCAGTGACTGAGGAAAATGGGATGCAGTGTCTGAGGGAAATGGGATGCAGTGAATGAGGGACATGGGATGCAGTGACACATGGACATGGGATGCAGTTACCTGAGGGAATTGGGATGCAGTGACTGAGTGAAATGAGATGCATTGTTTGATGGAAATATGATGCAGTAACTGACGGAAATGAGATGCAGTGACTGAGGGAAATGGGATGCAGTGACTAAGGGAAATGGGATGCAGTGACCGAGTGAAATGAGATGCAGTGACTGAGCAAAATGGGATGCGCTATTTTTGGGAAGGAGGATGCAATCACTGATTGAAATGAGATGCAGAGACTGTGGGAAAGGAGATGCTGTGACGGTGGGAAATGGGATGCACTGAGTGTTGGAAATTGAATGCAGCGTGTGTGAGATACGGGAAACAGTGACTGATGGAAATGGGATGCAGTAACTGTGTTGAAGGAGATGCAGTGACTGAGTGAAATGGGATGCAGTGACTGCGTGAAATGCGATGCAGTGACTGAGTGAAATGGGATGCAGTGACTGAGTGAAATGGGATGCAGTGACGACGTGAAATGGGATGCAGTGACTGCGTGAAATGGGACGCAGTGACTCAGTGAAATGTGATTCACTCACGGAGTGAAAGGTGATTCCGTCACTGAGTGAAATATGATGCACTCACTGAGTGTACTGTGATTCAGTCACTGAGTGAACTGTGATTCAGTCACTGTGTGAACTGTGATGCAGTCACTGAGTGAAATGGGATGCAGTGGCTGAGTGAAATGGGATGCAGTGTCTGAGTGAAATGAGAAGCAGTCACTGAGTGAAATGGGATGCAGTGACTGAGGGACATGGGATGCAGTGACTGAGGGACATGGGATGCAGTGACACACGGACATGGGATGCAGTGTCACACGGACATGGGATGCAGTGACTGAGAAAATTGGGATGCAATGACTGAGGGAAATGGGATGCAGTGACCGAGTGAAATGAGATGCTGTGACTGAGGGAAATGGGATGCAGTGACTGCGTGAAATGGGATGCAGTGAATTAGTGAAATGAGATGGAGTGAATTAGTGAAATGAGATTTAGTGACTGATGGAAATGTGATGCAGTTACTGTGGGCCATGGGATGCAGTGACTGAGTGAATAGTGATGCAGTGCCCGAGCGGGCTTGGGGTGCAGTGACTGAGGGAAATGGGATACAGTGCCTGAGTGCAATGTGATGCAGTAATTGAGGGAAATAGGATGCAGTGACTGAGGTACTGGGAAGGAGTGACTAAGGGAAATGGGATGCAGTGACTGACGGAAATGGGATGCAGTGACTAAGTGAAATGGGAAGCACTGACAGAGTGAAATGCGATGCAGTGACTGCGTGAAATGAGATGCCTTGTTTGATGGAAATATGATGCAGTAACTGACGGAAATGAGATGCAGTGACAGAGTGAAATGGGATGCAGTGACTGAGTTAATAGGGATACAGTGCCCGAGCCGGCTTGGAGTACAGTGACTGAGGGAAATGGGATACAGTGGCTGAGAGAAATGGGATGCACTGTCTTAGTGAAATGGGATGCCGTGACTGAGGGAAATGGGATGCAGTGACTGAGTGAAAGGAGATGCACTGTCTGATGGAAATGTGATGCAGTGACAGAGGTACTGGGTAGGAGTGACTGAGTTAAAAGGGAATCAGTGCCCGTGCGGGCTTGGGGTGCAGTGACTGAGGGAAATGGGATGCAGTGACCGAGTGAAATGAGATGCAGTGACTGAGCAAAATGGGATGCACTATTTTTGGGAAGTAGGATGCAATCACTGATTGAAATGAGATGCAGAGACTGTGGGAAAGAAGATGCTGTGATGGTGGGAAATGGGATGCAGTGACTGTGTGAAATGGGATGCAGTGACTCAGTGAAATGTTATTCAGTCACTGAGTGAAATGTGATTCCGTCACTGAGTGAAATATGATGCACTCACTGAGTGTACTGTGATTCAGTCACTGAGTGAACTGTGATGCAGTCACTGGGTGAACTGTGATGCAGTCACTGAGTGAAATGGGATGCAGTGGCTGAGGGAAATGTGATGCAGTGACTGAGTGAAATGGGATGCAGTGACTGAGGGAAATGGGATGCAGTGACTGAGGGAAATGGGATGCAGTGACAGAGTGACATGAGCTGCAGTGTCTGATGGAAATGTGATGCAGTACCTGAGCGAAATGGGATGCAGTGACTGAGGTAGTGGGAATGAGTGACTGAGTTCATGGGGATGCAGTGCCCGAGCGGACTTGCGGTGCAGTGAGTGAGGGAGATGGGATACAGTGCCTCAGTGAAATGAGATGCAGTGACTGAGGGAAATGGGATGCAGTGACTGAGTGAAATGGCATGCAGTGACTGAGTGAAATGGGATGCCTTGTTTGATGGAAATATGATGCAGTAACTGACGGAAATGAGATGCAGTGACTGAGTGAAAAGCGATGCAGTGACTGAGTTAATAGGGATGCAGTGCCCGAGCCGGCTTGGAGTACAGTGACTGAGGGAAATGGGATACAGTGGCTGAGAGAAATGGGATGCACTGTCTTAGTGAAATGGGATGCAGTGGCTGAGTGAAATGGGATGCAGTAACTGGTGGAAATGGGATGCAGTGACTGATCGAAATGGGATGCGGTGACTGAGGTGAGGGAGATGCAGTGATGGAGTGAATTGGGATGCAGTGACTGAGTGTAATGGGATGCAGTGACTGAGTGTGATGGGATGCAGTGACTGAGTGTAATGGGATGCAGTGACTGAGTGCAATGGGATGCAGTGACTGCGTGAAATGGGATGCAGTGACTGCGTGAAATGGGATGCAGTGACTGCGTGAAATGGGACGCAGTGACTCAGTGAAATGTGATTCACTCACTGAGTGAAAGGTGATTCCGTCACTGAGTGAAATATGATGCACTCACTGAGTGTACTGTGATTCAGTCACTGAGTGAACTGTGATTCAGTCACTGTGTGAACTGTGATGCAGTCACTGAGTGAAATGGGATGCAGTGGCTGAGCGAAATGGGATGCAGTGACTGAGTGAAATGAGATGCAGTGACTGAGTGAAATGAGATGCAGTGACTGACTGAAATGCGATGCAGTGACTGAGGTACTGGGAAGGAGTGACTGAGTTAATAGGGATGCAGTGCCCGAGCGGGCTTGGGGTGCCGTGACTGAGTGAAATGGGATGCAGTGACTGAAGGAAAGGAAATGCAGTGTCTGTGGGAAATGGAATGCTGCAACTGAGGGAAATGGGATGGAGTGACTGACGGAAATGGGATGCAGTGACTGAGCGAAATGGGTGGCAGTGACGAGTGAAATGGGTTGCAGTGACTGAGTGAAATGGGATGCACTGACTGAGGGAAGTGCGATGCAGTGACTGAGGAAAATGGGATGCAGTGACTGAGGGAAATGGGATGCAGTGAATGAGGGACATGGGATGCAGTGACACATGGACATGGGATGCAGTTACCTGAGGGAATTGGGATGCAGTGACTGAGTGAAATGAGATGCATTGTTTGATGGAAATATGATGCAGTAACTGACGGAAATGAGATGCAGTGACTGAGGGAAATGGGATGCAGTGACGAAGGGAAATGGGATGCAGTGACCGAGTGAAATGAGATGCAGTGACTGAGCAAAATGGGATGCGCTATTTTTGGGAAGGAGGATGCAATCACTGATTGAAATGAGATGCAGAGACTGTGGGAAAGGAGATGCTGTGACGGTGGGAAATGGGATGCAGTGACTCAGTGAAATGTGATTCAGTCACTGAGTGAAATGTGATTCCGTCACTGAGTGAAATATGATGCACTCACTGAGTGTACTGTGATTCAGTCACTGAGTGAACTGTGATGCAGTCACTGAGTGAACTGTGATGCAGTCACTGAGTGAACTGGGATGCAGTGGCTGAGGGAAATGTGATGCAGTGACTGAGTGAAATGGGATGCAGTATTTGTGGGAAGAAGGATGCAATCACTGAGTGAAATGAGATGGTGAGACTGAGGGCAAGGAGATGCTGTGACTATGGGAAATGGGATGCACTGAGTGTGGGAAATTGAATGCAGCGTGTGTGAGATACGGGAAACAGTGACTGATGGAAATGGGATGCAGTAACTGTGTTGAAGAAGATGCAGTGACTGAGTGAAATGGGATGCAGTGACTGCGTGAAATGCGATGCAGTGACTGAGTGAAATGTGATTCAGTCACTGAGTGAATTGGGATGCATCACTGAGTGAAATGGGATGCAGTGACTGATGGAAATTGGATGCAGTGACTGTGGTACTGGGAAGGAGTGACTGAGTGAAATGCGATGCAGTGACTGAGTGAAATGAGATGCACTGACTGATGGAAATTGGATGCAGTGACGGAGCGACATGAGCTGCAGTGACTGAGTGAAATGAGAAGCTGAGAATGCACTGTCTGTGAGATACGAAAACAGTGACTGATGGAAATGGGATGCAGTGACTGTGGTGAAGGGGATGCAGTGACTGAGTTAAATGTGATGCAGCGACTGAGTGAAATGTGATGCAGTGACTGCGTGAAATGCGATGCAGTGACTGCGTGAAATGCGATGCAGTGACTGCGTGAAATGCGATGCAGTGACTGCGTGAAATGGGATGCAGTGACGACGTGAAATGGGACGCAGTGACTGAGTGTAATGTGATTTAGTCACTGAGTGAAATGTGATTCCGTCACTGAGTGAAATATGATGCACTCACTGAGTGTACTGTGATTCATTCACTGAGTGAACTGTGATGCAGTTACTGAGTGAAATGGGATGCAGTGGCTGAATGAAATGAGATGCAGTGACTGAGTGAAATGAGATGCAGTGACTGAATGAAATGAGATGGAGTGACTGAGTGAAATTGCCTGCAGTGACTGCGTGAAATGGGCTGCAGTGACTGAGAGAAATGGGCTGCAGTCACTGAGTGAAATCTGTTGCTGTCTCTGAGTGAAATGTGATGCATCACTGAGTTGAATGGGATGCAGGGACTGAGTGAAATGAGATGCACTGACTGAGGGAAAAGGGATTCAGTATTTTTGGGAAGTAGGATGCAATCACTGAGTGAAATGCGATGCAGAGACTGAGGGAAAGGAGATGCTGTGACTATGGGAAATGGTATGCAGTGAGTGTGGGAAATTGAAAGCAGCGTTTGTGAGATACGGGGAACAGAGAGTGATGAAAATGGGATGCAGTGACTGTGGTGAAGGAGATGCAGTGATTGAGTGAAATGGGATGCAGTGACTGAGTGAAATGGGATGCAGTGTCTGCGTGAAATGCGGTGCAGTGACTGCGTGAAATGCGGTGCAGTGACTGCGTGAAATGGGATGCATCACTGAGTGAAATGGGATGCAGTGACAGATGGAAATGGGATGCAGTGACTGAGTGAAATGGGATGAAGTGACTGATGGAAATGGGATGCAGTGACTGAGTGAAATGCGATGCAGTGACTGAGTGAAATGGGATGCAGTGAATGAGTGAAATGAGATGCACTGACTGATGGAAATTGGATGCAGTGACAGAGTGACATGAGCTGCAGTGACTGAGTGAAATGAGATGCATTGTTTGATGGAAGTATGATGCAGTAACTGACGGAAATGAGATGCAGTGACTGAGGGAAATGGGATGCAGTGACTTAGGGAAATGGGATGCAGTGTCTGCGTGAAATGAGATGCAGTGACTGCGTGAAATGCGGTACAGTGACTGCGTGAAATGGGATGCATCACTGAGTGAAATGGGATGCAGTGACAGATGGAAATGGGATGCAGTGACTGAGTGAAATGGGATGAAGTGACTGTGTGAAATAGGATGAAGTGACTGAGTGAAATGTGATGCAGTGATTGAGTGAAATGCGATGCAGTGAATGAGTGAAATGAGATGCACTGACTGATGGAAATTGGAAGCAGTGACAGAGTGACATGAGCTGCAGTGACTGAGTGAAATGAGATGCATTGTTTGATGGAAGTATGATGCAGTAACTGACGGAAATGAGATGCAGTGACTGAGAGAAATGGGATGCAGTGACTTGGGAAATTGGATGCAGTGACCGAGTGAAATGAGATGCAGTGACTGAGCGAAATGGGATGCAGTGACTCAGTGAAATGTGATTCAGTCACTGAGTGAAATGTGATTCCGTCACTGAGTGAAATATGATGCACTCACTGAGTGTACTGTGATTCAGTCACTGAGTGAACTGTGATGCAGTCACTGAGTGAACTGTGATGCAGTCACTGAGTGAAATGGGATGCAATGGCTGAGTGAAATGAGATGCAGTGACTGGGCGAAATGGGATGCAGTGACTGAGGGACATGGGATGCAGTGACTGAGGGACATGGGATGCCGTGACTGAGGGACATGGGATGCCGTGACTGAGGGACATGGGATGCCGTGACTGAGGGACATGGGATGCTGTGACTGAGGGAAATGGGATGCAGTGAATGAGGGACATGGGATGCAGTGACACATGGACATGGGATGCAGTTACCTGAGGGAATTGGGATGCAGTGACTGAGTGAAATGAGATGCATTGTTTGATGGAAATATGATGCAGTAACTGACGGAAATGAGATGCAGTGACTGAGGGAAATGGGATGCAGTGACTAAGGGAAATGGGATGCAGTGACCTAGTGAAATGAGATGCAGTGACTGAGCAAAATGGGATGCGCTATTTTTGGGAAGGAGGATGCAATCACTGATTGAAATGAGATGCAGAGACTGTGGGAAAGGAGATGCTGTGACGGTGGGAAATGGGAAGCAGTGACTCAGTGAAATGTGATTCAGTCACTGAGTGAAATGTGATTCCGTCACTGAGTGAAATATGATGCACTCACTGAGTGTACTGTGATTCAGTCACTGAGTGAACTGTGATGCAGTCACTGAGTGAAATGGGATGCAGTGGCTGAGGGAAATGTGATGCAGTGACTGAGTGAAATGGGATGCAGTATTTGTGGGAAGAAGGATGCAATCACTGAGTGAAATGAGATGATGAGACTGAGGGCAAGGAAATGGTGTGACTATGGGAAATGGGATGCACTGAGTGTGGGAAATTGAATGCAGCGTGTGTGAGATACGGGAAACAGTGACTGATGGAAATGGGATGCAGTAACTGTGTTGAAGGAGATGCAGTGACTCATTGAAATGGGATGCAGTGACTGCGTGAAATGCGATGCAGTCTCTGAGTGAAATGGGATGCAGTCTCTGAGTGAAATGGGATGCAGTCTCTGAGCAAAATGTGTTGCAGTCACTGAGTGAAATGGGATGCTGTCTCTGAGCGAAATGTGTTGCAGTCACTGACTGAAATTGGACGCATCACTGAGTGAAATGGGACGCAGTGACTGAGGGAAATGGGATGCAGTGACTGAGTGAAATGGGACGCAGTGACCTGAGGGACATGGGATGCAGTGACTGAGGGACATGGGATGCAGTGACTGAGGGAAATGGGATGTAGTGACTGAGTGAAATGAGATGCAGTGTCTGAGGGACATGTGATGCAGTGACTGAGGGACATGGGATGCAGTGACACACGGACATGGGATGCACTGTCACACGGACATGGGATGCAGTGACTGAGAGAATTGGGATGCAATGACTGAGGGAAATGGGATGCAGTGACCGAGTGAAATGAGATGCTGTGACTGAGGGAAATGGGATGCAGTGACTGCGTGAAATGGGATGCAGTGAATTAGTGAAATGAGAGGTAGTGAATTAGTGAAATGAGATGTAGTGACTGATGGAAATGTGATGCAGTTACTGTGGGACGTGGGATGCAATGACTGAGTGAATAGTGATGCAGTGCCCGAGCGGGCTTGGGGTGCAGTGACTGAGGGAAATGGGATACAGTGTTTGAGTGCAATGTGATGCAGTAATTGAGGGAAATAGGATGCAGTGACTGAGGTACTGGGAAGGAGTGACTGATGGAAATGGGATGCAGTGACTGAGGGAAATGGGATGCAGTGACTGACGGAAATGGGATGCAGTGACTAAGTGAAATGGGAAGCACTGACAGAGTGAAATGCGATGCAGTGACTGCGTGAAATGAGATGCCTTGTTTGATGGAAATATGATGCAGTAACTGACGGAAATGAGATGCAGTGACAGAGTGTAATGGGATGCAGTGACTGAGTGAAATGGGATGCAGTGACTGAGTTAATAGGGATGCAGTGCCCGAGCCGGCTTGGAGTACAGTGACTGAGGGAAATGGGATACAGTGGCTGAGAGAAATGGGATGCACTGTCTTAGTGAAATGGGATGCAGTGGCTGAGTGAAATGGGATGCAGTAACTTGTGGAAATGGGATGCAGTGACTGATCGAAATGGGATGCGGTGACTGAGGTGAGGGAGATGCAGTGATGGAGTGAATTGGGATGCAGTGACTGAGTCAAATGTGATGCAGTGACTGAGTGAAATGTGATGCAGTGGCTGAGTGAAATGGGATGCAGTGACTGAGTGAAATGAGATGCAGTGACTGAGTGAAATGAGATGCAGTGACTGACTGAAATGCGATGCAGTGACTGAGGTACTGGGAAGGATTGACTGAGTTAATAGGGATGCAGTGCCCGAGCGGGCTTGGGGTGCAGTGACTGAGTGAAATGGGATGCAGTGACTTAAGGAAAGGAAATGCAGTGTCTGTGGGAAATGGAATGCTGCGACTGAGGGAAATGGGATGGAGTGACTGACGGAAATGGGATGCAGTGACTGAGTGAAATGGGTGGCAGTGACGAGTGAAATGGTTTGCAGTGACTGAGTGAAATGGGATGCACTGACTGAGGGAAGTGCGATGCAGTGACTTAGGAAAATGGGATGCAGTGACTGAGGGAAATGGGATGCAGTGACTGAGTGAAATGAGATGCAGTGACTGAGCGAAATGGGATGCACTATTTTTGGGAAGTAGGATGCAATCACTGATTGAAATGAGATGCAGAGACTGAGGGAAAGGAGATGCTGTGACGATGGGAAATGGGATGCAGTGAGTGTGGGAAATTGAATGCAGCGCCTGTGAGATAAGGGAAAAAGTGAGTGATGGAAATGGGATGCAGTGACTATGGTGAAGGAGATGCAGTGATTGAGTGAATTGGGATGCAGTGACTGAGTAAAATACAATGCAGTGACTGAGTGAAATGTGATGCAGTGACTGCGTGAAATGGGATGCAGTGACTGTGGTGAAGGAGATGCAGTGACTGAGGGAAATGGGATACAGTGACTGAGTGAAATGGGATGCAGTGATTGAGTAAAATGGGATGCAGTGACTGAGGGACATGGGATGCAGTGACTGAGTGAAATGGGATGCAGTCTCTGAGTGAAATGGGATGCAGTCTCTGAGCGAAATGTGTTGCAGTCACTGAGTGAAATGGGATGCAGTGACTGAGTGAAATGGGATGCAGTCTCTGAGTGAAATGGGATGCAGTCTCTGAGTGAAATGGGATGCAGCCTCTGAGTGAAATGGGATGCAGTCTCTGAGCGAAATGTGTTGCAGTCACTGACTGAAATTGGACGCATCACTGAGTGAAATGGGACGCAGTGACTGAGGGAAATGGGATGCAGTGACTGAGTGACATGGGAAGCACTGACTGAGTGAAATGCGATGCCGTGACTCAGTGAAATGAGATACCTTGTTTGATGGAAATATGATGCAGTAACTGACGGAAATGAGATGCAGTGACAGAGTGAAATGGGATGCAGTGACTGAGGGACATGGGATGCAGTGACTGAGGGACATGGGATGCAGTGACTGAGGGAAATGGGATGCAGTGACTGAGTGAAATGAGATGCAGTGTCTGAGGGACATGTGATGCAGTGACTGAGGGACATGGGATGCAGTGACACTCGGACATGGGATGCAGTGTCACACGGACATGGGATGCAGTGACTGAGAGAATTGGGATGCAATGACTGAGGGAAATGGGATGCAGTGACCGAGTGAAATGAGATGCTGTGACTGAGGGAAATGGGATGCAGTGACTGCGTGAAATGGGATGCAGTGAATTAGTGAAATGAGATGTAGTGAATTAGTGAAATGAGATGTAGTGACTGATGGAAATGTGATGCAGTTACTGTGGGACATGGGATGCAGTGACTGAGTGAATAGTGATGCAGTGCCCGAGCGGGCTTGGGGTGCAGAGACTGAGGGAAATGGGATACAGTGCCTGAGTGCAATGTGATGCAGTAATTGAGGGAAATAGGATGCAGTGACTGAGGTACTGGGAAGGAGTGACTGAGGGAAATGGGATGCAGTGACTGACGGAAATGGGATGCAGTGACTAAGTGAAATGGGAAGCACTGACAGAGTGAAATGCGAAGCACTGACAGAGTGAAATGCGATGCAGTGACTGAGTGAAATGAGATGCCTTGTTTGATGGAAATATGATGCAGTAACTGACGGAAATGAGATGCAGTGACAGAGTGAAAAGCGATGCAGTGACTGAGTGAAATGGGATGCAGTGACTGAGTTAATAGGGATGCAGTGCCCGATCCGGCTTGGAGTACAGTGACTGAGGGAAATGGGATACAGTGGCTGAGAGAAATGGGATGCACTGTCTTAGTGAAATGGGATGCAGTGGCTGAGTGAAATGGGATGCAGTAACTGGTGGAAATGGGATGCAGTGACTGATCGAAATGGGATGCGGTGACTGAGGTGAGGGAGATTCAGTGATGGAGTGAATTTGGAGCAGTGACTGAGTGTAATGTGATGCAGTGACTGAGTGAAATGTGATGCAGTGACTGAGTGTAATGGGATGCAGTGACTGAGTGTAATGGGATGCACTGACTGAGTGTAATGGGATGCAGTGACTGAGTGCAATGGGATGCAGTGACTGCGTGAAATGGGATGCAGTGACTGCGTGAAATGGGACGCAGTGACTCAGTGAAATGTGATTCACTCACTGAGTGAAAGGTGATTCCGTCACTGAGTGAAATATGATGCACTCACTGAGTGTACTGTGATTCAGTCACTGAGTCAACTGTGATTCAGTCACTGTGTGAACTGTGATGCAGTCACTGAGTGAAATGGGATGCAGTGGCTGAGGGAAATGGGATGCAGTGACTGAGTGAAATGAGATGCAGTGACTGAGTGAAATGAGATGCAGTGACTGAGTGAAATGCGATGCAGTGACTGAGGTACTGGGAAGGGGTGACTGAGTTAATAGGGATGCAGTGCCCGAGCGGGCTTGGGGTGCAGTGACTGAGTGAAATGGGATGCAGTGACTTAAGGAAAGGAAATGCAGTGTCTGTGGGAAATGGAATGCTGCGACTGAGGGAAATGGGATGGAGTGACTGACGGAAATGGGATGCAGTGACTGAGTGAAATGGGTTGCAGTGACTGAGTGAAATGGGTTGCAGTGACTGAGTGAAATGGGATGCACTGACAGAGGGAAGTGCGATGCAGTGACTGAGGAAAATGGGATGCAGTGTCTGAGGGAAATGGGATGCAGTGAATGAGGGACATGGGATGCAGTGACACATGGACATGGGATGCAGTTACCTGAGGGAATTGGGATGCAGTGACTGAGTGAAATGAGATGCATTGTTTGATGGAAATATGATGCAGTAACTGACGGAAATGAGATGCAGTGACTGAGGGAAATGGGATGCAGTGACTAAGGGAAATGGGATGCAGTGACCGAGTGAAATGAGATGCAGTGACTGAGCAAAATGGGATGCGCTATTTTTGGGAAGGAGGATGCAATCACTGATTGAAATGAGATGCAGAGACTGTGGGAAAGGAGGTGCTGTGACGGTGGGAAATGGGATGCACTGTCTTAGTGAAATGGGATGCAGTGGCTGAGTGAAATGGGATGCAGTAACTGGTGGAAATGGGATGCAGTGACTGATCGAAATGGGATGCGGTGACTGAGGTGAGGGAGATGCAGTGATGGAGTGTATTGGGATGCAGTGACAGAGTGAAATGTGATGCAGTGACTGAGTGAAATGAGATGCAGTGACTGAGTGAAATGCGATGCAGTGACTGAGGTACTGGGAAGGGGTGACTGAGTTAATAGGGATGCAGTGCCCGAGCGGGCTTGGGGTGCAGTGACTGAGTGAAATGGGATGCAGTGACTTAAGGAAAGGAAATGCAGTGTCTGTGGGAAATGGAATGCTGCGACTGAGGGAAATGGGATGCTGCGACTGAGGGAAATGGGATGGAGTGACTGCGTGAAATGCGATGCAGTGACTGAGCGAAATGGGTGGCAGTGACGAGTGAAGTGGGTTGCAGTGACTGAGTGAAATGGGATGCACTGACAGAGGGAAGTGCGATGCAGTGACTGAGGAAAATGGGATGCAGTGTCTGAGGGAAATGGGATGCAGTGAATGAGGGACATGGGATGCAGTGACACATGGACATGGGATGCAGTTACCTGAGGGAATTGGGATGCAGTGACTGAGTGAAATGAGATGCATTGTTTGATGGAAATATGATGCAGTAACTGACGGAAATGAGATGCAGTGACTGAGGGAAATGGGATGCAGTGACTAAGGGAAATGGGATGCAGTGACCGAGTGAAATGAGATGCAGTGACTGAGCAAAATGGGATGCGCTATTTTTGGGAAGGAGGATGCAATCACTGATTGAAATGAGATGCAGAGACTGTGGGAAAGGAGATGCTGTGACGGTGGGAAATGGGATGCACTGAGTGTTGGAAATTGAATGCAGCGTGTGTGAGATACGGGAAACAGTGACTGATGGAAATGGGATGCAGTAACTGTGTTGAAGGAGATGCAGTGACTGAGTGAAATGGGATGCAGTGACTGCGTGAAATGCGATGCAGTGACTGAGTGAAATGGGATGCAGTGACTGAGTGAAATGGGATGCAGTGACGACGTGAAATGGGATGCAGTGACTGCGTGAAATGGGACGCAGTGACTCAGTGAAATGTGATTCACTCACGGAGTGAAAGGTGATTCCGTCACTGAGTGAAATATGATGCACTCACTGAGTGTACTGTGATTCAGTCACTGAGTGAACTGTGATTCAGTCACTGTGTGAACTGTGATGCAGTCACTGAGTGAAATGGGATGCAGTGGCTGAGTGAAATGGGATGCAGTGTCTGAGTGAAATGAGAAGCAGTCACTGAGTGAAATGGGATGCAGTGACTGAGGGACATGGGATGCAGTGACTGAGGGACATGGGATGCAGTGACACACGGACATGGGATGCAGTGTCACACGGACATGGGATGCAGTGACTGAGAAAATTGGGATGCAATGACTGAGGGAAATGGGATGCAGTGACCGAGTGAAATGAGATGCTGTGACTGAGGGAAATGGGATGCAGTGACTGCGTGAAATGGGATGCAGTGAATTAGTGAAATGAGATGGAGTGAATTAGTGAAATGAGATTTAGTGACTGATGGAAATGTGATGCAGTTACTATGGGACATGGGATGCAGTGACTGAGTGCATAGTGATGCAGTGCCCGAGCGGGCTTGGGGTGCAGTGACTGAGGGAAATGGGATACAGTGCCTGAGTGCAATGTGATGCAGTAATTGAGGGAAATAGGATGCAGTGACTGAGGTACTGGGAAGGAGTGACTAAGGGAAATGGGATGCAGTGACTGACGGAAATGGGATGCAGTGACTAAGTGAAATGGGAAGCACTGACAGAGTGAAATGCGATGCAGTGACTGCGTGAAATGAGATGCCTTGTTTGATGGAAATATGATGCAGTAACTGACGGAAATGAGATGCAGTGACAGAGTGAAATGGGATGCAGTGACTGAGTTAATAGGGATACAGTGCCCGAGCCGGCTTGGAGTACAGTGACTGAGGGAAATGGGATACAGTGGCTGAGAGAAATGGGATGCACTGTCTTAGTGAAATGGGATGCCGTGACTGAGGGAAATGGGATGCAGTGACTGAGTGAAAGGAGATGCACTGTCTGATGGAAATGTGATGCAGTGACAGAGGTACTGGGTAGGAGTGACTGAGTTAAAAGGGAATCAGTGCCCGTGCGGGCTTGGGGTGCAGTGACTGAGGGAAATGGGATGCAGTGACCGAGTGAAATGAGATGCAGTGACTGAGCAAAATGGGATGCACTATTTTTGGGAAGTAGGATGCAATCACTGATTGAAATGAGATGCAGAGACTGTGGGAAAGAAGATGCTGTGATGGTGGGAAATGGGATGCAGTGACTGTGTGAAATGGGATGCAGTGACTCAGTGAAATGTTATTCAGTCACTGAGTGAAATGTGATTCCGTCACTGAGTGAAATATGATGCACTCACTGAGTGTACTGTGATTCAGTCACTGAGTGAACTGTGATGCAGTCACTGGGTGAACTGTGATGCAGTCACTGAGTGAAATGGGATGCAGTGGCTGAGGGAAATGTGATGCAGTGACTGAGTGAAATGGGATGCAGTGACTGAGGGAAATGGGATGCAGTGACTGAGGGAAATGGGATGCAGTGACAGAGTGACATGAGCTGCAGTGTCTGATGGAAATGTGATGCAGTACCTGAGCGAAATGGGATGCAGTGACTGAGGTAGTGGGAATGAGTGACTGAGTTCATGGGGATGCAGTGCCCGAGCGGACTTGCGGTGCAGTGAGTGAGGGAGATGGGATACAGTGCCTTAGTGAAATGAGATGCAGTGATTGAGTGAAATGGGATGCAGTCTCTGAGCGAAATGTGTTGCAGTCACTGACTGAAATTGGACGCATCACTGAGTGAAATGGGACGCAGTGACTGAGGGAAATGGGATGCAGTGACTGAGTGAAATGGGAAGCACTGACTGAGTGAAATGCGATGCAGTGACTGAGTGAAATGAAATGCCTTGTTTGATGGAAATATGATGCAGTAACTGACGGAAATGAGATGCAGTGACTGAGTGAAATGGGATGCAGTGACTGAGGGACATGGGATGCAGTGACTGATCGAAATGGGATGCGGTGACTGTAGTGAGGGAGATGCAGTGATGGAGTGAATTGGGATGCAGTGACTGAGTGTAATGGGATGCAGTGACTGAGTGCAATGGGATGCAGTGACTGCGTGAAATGGGATGCAGTGACTGCGTGAAATGTGATGCAGTGACTGAGTGAAATGTGATGCAGTGACTGAGTGTAATGGGATGCAGTGACTGAGTGCAATGGGATGCAGTGACTGCGTGAAATGGGAAGCAGTGACTGCGTGAAATGGGATGCAGTGACTGCGTGAAATGGGACGCAGTGACTCAGTGAAATGTGATTCACTCACGGAGTGAAAGGTGATTCCGTCACTGAGTGAAATATGATGCACTCACTGAGTGTACTGTGATTCAGTCACTGAGTGAACTGTGATTCAGTCACTGTGTGAACTGTGATGCAGTCACTGAGTGAAATGGGATGCAGTGGCTGAGTGAAATGGGATGCAGTGTCTGAGTGAAATGAGAAGCAGTCACTGAGTGAAATGGGATGCAGTGACTGAGGGACATGGGATGCAGTGACTGAGGGACATGGGATGCAGTGACACACGGACATGGGATGCAGTGTCACACGGACATGGGATGCAGTGACTGAGAAAATTGGGATGCAATGACTGAGGGAAATGGGATGCAGTGACCGAGTGAAATGAGATGCTGTGACTGAGGGAAATGGGATGCAGTGACTGCGTGAAATGGGATGCAGTGAATTAGTGAAATGAGATGGAGTGAATTAGTGAAATGAGATTTAGTGACTGATGGAAATGTGATGCAGTTACTATGGGACATGGGATGCAGTGACTGAGTGCATAGTGATGCAGTGCCCGAGCGGGCTTGGGGTGCAGTGACTGAGGGAAATGGGATACAGTGCCTGAGTGCAATGTGATGCAGTAATTGAGGGAAATAGGATGCAGTGACTGAGGTACTGGGAAGGAGTGACTAAGGGAAATGGGATGCAGTGACTGACGGAAATGGGATGCAGTGACTAAGTGAAATGGGAAGCACTGACAGAGTGAAATGCGATGCAGTGACTGCGTGAAATGAGATGCCTTGTTTGATGGAAATATGATGCAGTAACTGACGGAAATGAGATGCAGTGACAGAGTGAAATGGGATGCAGTGACTGAGTTAATAGGGATACAGTGCCCGAGCCGGCTTGGAGTACAGTGACTGAGGGAAATGGGATACAGTGGCTGAGAGAAATGGGATGCACTGTCTTAGTGAAATGGGATGCCGTGACTGAGGGAAATGGGATGCAGTGACTGAGTGAAAGGAGATGCACTGTCTGATGGAAATGTGATGCAGTGACAGAGGTACTGGGTAGGAGTGACTGAGTTAAAAGGGAATCAGTGCCCGTGCGGGCTTGGGGTGCAGTGACTGAGGGAAATGGGATGCAGTGACCGAGTGAAATGAGATGCAGTGACTGAGTGAAATGGGATGCAGTCTCTGAGCGAAATGTGTTGCAGTCACTGACTGAAATTGGACGCATCACTGAGTGAAATGGGACGCAGTGACTGAGGGAAATGGGATGCAGTGACTGAGTGAAATGGGAAGCACTGACTGAGTGAAATGCGATGCAGTGACTGAGTGAAATGAAATGCCTTGTTTGATGGAAATATGATGCAGTAACTGACGGAAATGAGATGCAGTGACTGAGTGAAATGGGATGCAGTGACTGAGGGACATGGGATGCAGTGACTGATCGAAATGGGATGCGGTGACTGTAGTGAGGGAGATGCAGTGATGGAGTGAATTGGGATGCAGTGACTGAGTGTAATGGGATGCAGTGACTGAGTGCAATGGGATGCAGTGACTGCGTGAAATGGGATGCAGTGACTGCGTGAAATGTGATGCAGTGACTGAGTGAAATGTGATGCAGTGACTGAGTGTAATGGGATGCAGTGACTGAGTGTAATGGGATGCAGTGACTGAGTGCAATGGGATGCAGTGACTGCGTGAAATGGGAAGCAGTGACTGCGTGAAATGGGATGCAGTGACTGCGTGAAATGGGACGCAGTGACTCAGTGAAATGTGATTCACTCACGGAGTGAAAGGTGATTCCGTCACTGAGTGAAATATGATGCACTCACTGAGTGTACTGTGATTCAGTCACTGAGTGAACTGTGATTCAGTCACTGTGTGAACTGTGATGCAGTCACTGAGTGAAATGGGATGCAGTGGCTGAGTGAAATGGGATGCAGTGTCTGAGTGAAATGAGAAGCAGTCACTGAGTGAAATGGGATGCAGTGACTGAGGGACATGGGATGCAGTGACTGAGGGACATGGGATGCAGTGACACACGGACATGGGATGCAGTGTCACACGGACATGGGATGCAGTGACTGAGAAAATTGGGATGCAATGACTGAGGGAAATGGGATGCAGTGACCGAGTGAAATGAGATGCTGTGACTGAGGGAAATGGGATGCAGTGACTGCGTGAAATGGGATGCAGTGAATTAGTGAAATGAGATGGAGTGAATTAGTGAAATGAGATGTAGTGACTGATGGAAATGGGATGCAGTTACTGTGGGACATGGGATGCAGTGACTGAGTGAATAGTGATGCAGTGCCCGAGCGGGCTTGGGGTGCAGTGACTGAGGGAAATGGGATACAGTGCCTGAGTGCAATGTGATGCAGTAATTGAGGGAAATAGGATGCAGTGACTGAGGTACTGGGAAGGAGTGACTAAGGGAAATGGGATGCAGTGACTGACGGAAATGGGATGCAGTGACTAAGTGAAATGGGAAGCACTGACAGAGTGAAATGCGATGCAGTGACTGCGTGAAATGAGATGCCTTGTTTGATGGAAATATGATGCAGTAACTGACGGAAATGAGATGCAGTGACAGAGTGAAATGGGATGCAGTGACTGAGTTAATAGGGATACAGTGCCCGAGCCGGCTTGGAGTACAGTGACTGAGGGAAATGGGATACAGTGGCTGAGAGAAATGGGATGCACTGTCTTAGTGAAATGGGATGCCGTGACTGAGGGAAATGGGATGCAGTGACTGAGTGAAAGGAGATGCACTGTCTGATGGAAATGTGATGCAGTGACAGAGGTACTGGGTAGGAGTGACTGAGTTAAAAGGGAATCAGTGCCCGTGCGGGCTTGGGGTGCAGTGACTGAGGGAAATGGGATGCAGTGACCGAGTGAAATGAGATGCAGTGACTGAGCAAAATGGGATGCACTATTTTTGGGAAGTAGGATGCAATCACTGATTGAAATGAGATGCAGAGACTGTGGGAAAGAAGATGCTGTGATGGTGGGAAATGGGATGCAGTGACTGTGTGAAATGGGATGCAGTGACTCAGTGAAATGTTATTCAGTCACTGAGTGAAATGTGATTCCGTCACTGAGTGAAATATGATGCACTCACTGAGTGTACTGTGATTCAGTCACTGAGTGAACTGTGATGCAGTCACTGGGTGAACTGTGATCGAGTCACTGAGTGAAATGGGATGCAGTGGCTGAGGGAAATGTGATGCAGTGACTGAGTGAAATGGGATGCAGTGACTGAGGGAAATGGGATGCAGTGACTGAGGGAAATGGGATGCAGTGACAGAGTGACATGAGCTGCAGTGTCTGATGGAAATGTGATGCAGTACCTGAGCGAAATGGGATGCAGTGACTGAGGTAGTGGGAATGAGTGACTGAGTTCATGGGGATGCAGTCCCCGAGCGGACTTGCGGTGCAGTGAGTGAGGGAGATGGGATACAGTGCCTCAGTGAAATGAGATGCAGTGACTGAGGGAAATGGGATGCAGTGACTGAGTGAAATGGCATGCAGTGACTGAGTGAAATGGGATGCCTTGTTTGATGGAAATATGATGCAGTAACTGACGGAAATGGGATGCAGTGACTGAGTGAAAAGCGATGCAGTGACTGAGTTAATAGGGATGCAGTGCCCGAGCCGGCTTGGAGTACAGTGACTGAGGGAAATGGGATACAGTGGCTGAGAGAAATGGGATGCACTGTCTTAGTGAAATGGGATGCAGTGGCTGAGTGAAATGGGATGCAGTAACTGGTGGAAATGGGATGCAGTGACTGATCGAAATGGGATGCGGTGACTGAGGTGAGGGAGATGCAGTGATGGAGTGAATTGGGATGCAGTGACTGAGTGTAATGGGATGCAGTGACTGAGTGTGATGGGATGCAGTGACTGAGTGTAATGGGATGCAGTGACTGAGTGCAATGGGATGCAGTGACTGCGTGAAATGGGATGCAGTGACTGAGCGAAATGGGTGGCAGTGACGAGTGAAGTGGGTTGCAGTGACTGAGTGAAATGGGATGCACTGACAGAGGGAAGTGCGATGCAGTGACTGAGGAAAATGGGATGCAGTGTCTGAGGGAAATGGGATGCAGTGAATGAGGGACATGGGATGCAGTGACACATGGACATGGGATGCAGTTACCTGAGGGAATTGGGATGCAGTGACTGAGTGAAATGAGATGCATTGTTTGATGTAAATATGATGCAGTAACTGAGTGAAATGAGATGCAGTGACTGAGGGAAATGGGATGCAGTGACTAAGGGAAATGGGATGCAGTGACCGAGTGAAATGAGATGCAGTGACTGAGCAAAATGGGATGCGCTATTTTTGGGAAGGAGGATGCAATCACTGATTGAAATGAGATGCAGAGACTGTGGGAAAGGAGATGCTGTGACGGTGGGAAATGGGATGCACTGAGTGTTGGAAATTGAATGCAGCGTGTGTGAGATACGGGAAACAGTGACTGATGGAAATGGGATGCAGTAACTGTGTTGAAGGAGATGCAGTGACTGAGTGAAATGGGATGCAGTGACTGCGTGAAATGCGATGCAGTGACTGAGTGAAATGGGATGCAGTGACTGAGTGAAATGGGATGCAGTGACGACGTGAAATGGGACGCAGTGACTGAGTGTAATGTGATTTAGTCTCTGAGTGAAATGTGATTCCGTCACTGAGTGAAATATGATGCACTCACTGAGTGTACTGTGATTCATTCACTGAGTGAACTGTGATGCAGTTACTGAGTGAAATGGGATGCAGTGGCTGAATGAAATGAGATTCAGTGACTGAGTGAAATGAGATGCAGTGACTGAATGAAATGAGATGGAGTGACTGAGTGAAATGGGCTGCAGTGACTGCGTGAAATGGGCTGCAGTGACTGAGCGAAATGGGCTGCAGTCACTGAGTGAAATCTGTTGCTGTCTCTGAGTGAAATGTGATGCCTCACTGAGTTGAATGGGGTGCAGGGACTGAGTGAAATGAGATGCACTGACTGAGGGAAAAGGGATTCAGTATTTTTGGGAAGTAGGATGCAATCACTGAGTGAAATGCGATGCAGAGAGTGAGGGAAAGGAGATGCTGTGACTATGGGAAATGGTACGCAGTGAGTGTGGGAAATTGAAAGCAGCGTGTGTGAGATACGGGGAACAGTGAGTGATGAAAATGGGATGCAGTGACTGTGGTGAAGGAGATGCAGTGATTGAGTGAAATGGGATGCAGTGACTGAGTGAAATGGGATGCTGTGTCTGCGTGAAATGCAGTGCAGTGACTGCGTGAAATGCGGTGCAGTGACTGCGTGAAATGGGATGCATCACTGAGTGAAATGGGATGCAGTGACAGATGGAAATGGGATGCAGTGACTGAGTGAAATGGGATGAAGTGACTGTGTGAAATGGGATGAAGTGACTGAATGAAATGTGATGCAGTGACTGAGTGAAATGCGATGCAGTGACTGAGTGAAATGCGATGCAGTGAATGAGTGAAATGAGATGCACTGACTGATGGAAATTGGATGCAGTGACAGAGTGACATGAGCTGCAGTGACTGAGTGAAATGAGATGCATTGTTTGATGGAAGTATGATGCAGTAACTGACGGAAATGAGATGCAGTGACTGAGGGAAATGGGAGGCAGTGACTTAGGGAAATGGGATGCAGTGACCGAGTGAAATGAGATGCAGTGACTGAGCGAAATGGGATGCAGTGACTGAGGGACATGGGATGCAGTGACTGACGGACATGGGATGCAGTGACTGAGGAACATGGGATGCCATGACTGAGGGACATGGGATGCCGTGACTGAGGGAAATGGGATGCAGTGAATGAGGGACATGGGATGCAGTGACACATGGACATGGGATGCAGTGACCTGAGGGAATTGGGATGCAGTGACTGAGTGAAATGAGATGCATTGTTTGATGGAAATATGATGCAGTAACTGACGGAAATGAGATGCAGTGACTGAGGGAAATGGGATGCAGTGACTAAGGGAAATGGGATGCAGTGACCGAGTGAAATGAGATGCAGTGACTGAGCAAAATGGGATGCGCTATTTTTGGGAAGGAGGATGCAATCACTGATTGAAATGAAATGCAGAGACTGTGGGAAAGGAGATGCTGTGACGGTGGGAAATGGGATGCAGCGACTCAGTGAAATGTGATTCAGTCACTGAGTGAAATATGATGCACTCACTGAGTGTACTGTGATTCAGTCACTGAGTGAACTGTGATGCAGCCACTGAGTGAACTGTGATGCAGTCACTGAGTGAAATGGGAAGCAGTGGCTGAGGGAAATGTGATGCAGTGACTGAGTGAAATGGGATGCAGTATTTGTGGGAAGAAGGATGCAATCACTGAGTGAAATGAGATGATGAGACTGAGGGCAAGGAGATGGTGTGACGATGGGAAATGGGATGCACTGAGTGTGGGAAATTGAATGCAGCGTGTGTGAGATACGGGAAACAGTGACTGATGGAAATGGGATGCAGCAACTGTGTTGAAGGAGATGCAGTGACTGAGTGAAATGGGATGTAGTGACTGCGTGAAATGCGATGCAGTCTCTGAGTGAAATGGGATGCAGTCTCTGAGTGAAATGGGATGCAGTCTCTGAGCGAAATGTGTTGCAGTCACTGACTGAAATTGGACGCATCACTGAGTGAAATGGGACGCAGTGACTGAGGGAAATGGGATGCAGTGACTGAGTGAAATGGGACGCAGTGACTGAGGGAAATGCGATGCAGTGACTGAGTGAAATGCGATGCAGTGACTGAGTGAAATGAGATGCAGTGACTGAGGAAAATGGGATGCAGTGACTGAGGGAAATGGGATTCAGTGACTGAGGGACATGGGATGCAGTGACTGAGGGAAATGGGATGCAGTGACTGAGGGACATGAGATGCAGTGTCTGAGGGACATGTGATGCAGTGTCTGAGGGACATGTGATGCAGTGACTGAGGGACATGGGATGCAGTGACACACGGACATGGGATGCACTGTCACACGGACATGGGATGCAGTGACTGAGAGAATTGGGATGCAATGACTGAGGGAAATGGGATGCAGTGACCGAGTGAAATGAGTTGCTGTGACTGAGGGAAATGGGATGCGCTATTTTTGGGAAGGAGGATGCAATCACTGATTGAAATGAAATGCAGAGACTGTGGGAAAGGAGATGCTGTGACGGTGGGAAATGGGATGCAGCGACTCAGTGAAATGTGATTCAGCCACTGAGTGAACTGTGATGCAGTCACTGAGTGAAATGGGAAGCAGTGGCTGAGGGAAATGTGATGCAGTGACTGAGTGAAATGGGATGCAGTATTTGTGGGAAGAAGGATGCAATCACTGAGTGAAATGAGATGATGAGACTGAGGGCAAGGAGATGGTGTGACGATGGGAAATGGGACGCACTGAGTGTGGGAAATTGAATGCAGCGTGTGTGAGATACGGGAAACAGTGACTGATTGAAATGGGATGCAGCAACTGTGTTGAAGGAGATGCAGTGACTGAGTGAAATGGGATGCAGTGACTGCGTGAAATGCGATGCAGTCTCTGAGTGAAATGGGATGCAGTCTCTGAGTGAAATGGGATGCAGTCTCTGAGTGAAATGGGATGCAGTCTCTGAGCGAAATGTGTTGCAGTCACTGACTGAAATTGGACGCATCACTGAGTGAAATGGGACGCAGTGACTGAGGGAAATGGGATGCAGTGACTGAGTGAAATGGGACGCAGTGACCTGAGGGAAATGCGATGCAGTGACTGAGTGAAATGCGATGCAGTGACTGAGTGAAATGAGATGCAGTGACTGAGGAAAATGGGATGCAGTGACTGAGTGAAATGGGATTCAGTGACTGAGGGACATGGGATGCAGTGACTGAGGGAAATGGGATGCAGTGACTGAGGGAAATGAGATGCAGTGTCTGAGGGACATGTGATGCAGTGTCTGAGGGACATGTGATGCAGTGACTGAGGGACATGGGATGCAGTGACACACGGACATGGGATGCACTGTCACACGGACATGGGATGCAGTGACTGAGAGAATTGGGATGCAATGACTGAGGGAAATGGGATGCAGTGACCGAGTGAAATGAGATGCTGTGACTGAGGGAAATGGGATGCAGTGACTGCGTGAAATGGGATGCAGTGAATTAGTGAAATGAGATGTAGTGAATTAGTGAAATGAGATGTAGTGACTGATGGAAATGTGATGCAGTTACTGTGGGACATGGGATGCAGTGACTGAGTGAATAGTGATGCAGTGCCCGAGCGGGCTTGGGGTGCAGTGACTGAGGGAAATGGGATACAGTGCCTGAGTGCAATGTGATGCAGTAATTGAGGGAAATAGGATGCAGTGACTGAGGTACTGGGAAGGAGTGACTGAGGGAAATGGGATGCAGTGACTGACGGAAATGGGATGCAGTGACTAAGTGAAATGGGAAGCACTGACAGAGTGAAATGCGATGCAGTGACTGAGTGAAATGAGATGCCTTGTTTGATGGAAATATGATGCAGTAACTGACGGAAATGAGAAGCAGTGACAGAGTGAAATGGGATGCAGTGACTGAGTGAAATGGGATGCAGTGACTGAGTGTAATGGGATGCAGTGACTGAGTGCAATGGGATGCAGTGACTGCGTGAAATGGGATGCAGTGACTGCGTGAAATGGGACGCAGTGACTCAGTGAAATGTGATTCACTCACTGAGTGAAAGGTGATTCCGTCACTGAGTGAAATATGATGCACTCACTGAGTGTACTGTGATTCAGTCACTGAGTGAACTGTGATTCAGTCACTGTGTGAACTGTGATGCAGTCACTGAGTGAAATGGGATGCAGTGGCTGAGTGAAATGGGATGCAGTGACTGAGTGAAATGGGATGCAGTGACTGAGTGAAATGAGATGCAGTGACTGACTGAAATGCGATGCAGTGACTGAGGTACTGGGAAGGAGTGACTGAGTTAATAGGGATGCAGTGCCCGAGCGGGCTTGGGGTGCAGTGACTGAGTGAAATGGGGTGCAGTGACTTAAGAAAAGGAAATGCAGTGTCTGTGGGAAATGGAATGCTGTGACAGAGGGAAATGGGATGGAGTGACTGACGGAAATGGGATGCAGTGACTGAGCGAAATGGGTGGCAGTGACGAGTGAAATGGGTTGCAGTGACTGAGTGAAATGGGATGCACTGACTGAGGGAAGTGCGATGCAGTGACTTAGGAAAATGGGATGCAGTGACTGAGGGAAAGGGGATGCAGTGACTGATTGAATTGAGATGCAGTGACTGAGCGAAATGGGATGCATTATTTTTGGGAAGTAGGATGCAATCACTGATTGAAATGAGATGCAGAGACTGAGGGAAAGGAGATGCTGTGACGATGGGAAATGGGATGCAGTGAGTGTGGGAAATTGAATGCAGCGCCTGTGAGATAAGGGAAACAGTGAGTGATGGAAATGGGATGCAGTGACTGTGGTGAAGGAGATGCAGTGATTGAGTGAATTGGGATGCAGTGACTGAGTAAAATACAATGCAGTGACTGAGTGAAATGTGATGCAGTGACTGCGTGAAATGGTATGCAGTGACTGTGGTGAAGGAGATGCAGTGACTGAGGGAAATGGGATACAGTGACTGAGTGAAATGGGATGCAGTGATTGAGTAAAATGGGATGCAGTGACTGAGGGACATGGGATGCAGTGACTGAGTGAAATGGGATGCAGTCTCTGAGTGAAATGGGATGCAGTCTCTGAGCGAAATGTGTTGCAGTCACTGAGTGAAATGTGATGCAGTGACTGAGTGAAATGGGATGCAGTGACTGAGTGAAATGGGATGCAGTGACTGAGTGAAATGGGATGCAGTCTCTGAGTGAAATGGGATGCAGTCTCTGAGTGAAATGGGATGCAGCCTCTGAGCGAAATGTGTTGCAGTCACTGAGTGAAATGGGATGCAGTCTCTGAGCGAAATGTGTTGCAGTCACTGACTGAAATTGGACGCATCACTGAGTGAAATGGGACGCAGTGACTGAGGGAAATGGGATGCAGTGACTGAGTGAAATGGGAAGCACTGACTGAGTGATATGCGATGCAGTGACTCAGTGAAATGAGATGCCTTGTTTGATGGAAATATGATGCAGTAACTGACGGAAATGAGATGCAGTGACAGAGTGAAATGGGATGCAGTGACTGAGGGACATGGGATGCAGTGACTGAGGGACATGGGATGCAGTGACTGAGGGAAATGGGATGCAGTGACTGAGTGAAATGAGATGCAGTGACTGAGGGACATGTGATGCAGTGACTGAGGGACATGGGATGCAGTGACACACGGACATGGGATGCACTGTCACACGGACATGGGATGCAGTGACTGAGAGAATTGGGATGCAATGACTGAGGGAAATGGGATGCAGTGACCGAGTGAAATGAGATGCTGTGACTGAGGGAAATGGGATGCAGTGACTGCGTGAAATGGGATGCAGTGAATTAGCGAAATGAGATGTAGTGAATTAGTGAAATGAGATGTAGTGACTGATGGAAATGTGATGCAGTTACTGTGGGACATGGGATGCAGTGACTGAGTGAATAGTGATGCAGTACCCGAGCGGGCTTGGGGTGCAGTGACTGAGGGAAATGGGATACAGTGCCTGAGTGCAATGTGATGCAGTAATTGAGGGAAATAGGATGCAGTGACTGAGATACTGGGAAGGAGTGACTGAGGGAAATGGGATGCAGTGACTGACGGAAATGGGACGCAGTGACTAAGTGAAATGGGATGCAGTGACTGAGTGCAATGGGATGCAGTGACTGCGTGAAATAGGATGCAGTGACTGCGTGAAATGGGACGCAGTGACTCAGTGAAATGTGATTCACTCACTTTGTGAAAGGTGATTCCGACACTGAGTGAAATATGATGCACTCACTGAGTGTACTGTGATTCACTCACTGAGTGAACTGTGATTCAGTCACTGTGTGAACTGTGATGCAGTCACTGAGTGAAATGGGATGCAGTGGCTGAGTGAAATGGGATGCAGTGACTGAGTGAAATGGGATGCAGTGACTGAGTGAAATGGGATGCAGTGACTGAGTGAAATGAGATGCAGTGACTGAGTGAAATGTGATGCAGTGACTGACTGAAATGCGATGCAGTGACTGAGTTAATAGGGATGCAGTGCCCGAGCGGGCTTGGGGTGCAGTGACTGAGTGAAATGGGATGCAGTGACTTAAGGAAAGGAAATGCAGTGTCTGTGGGAAATGGAATGCTGCGACTGAGGGAAATGGGATGGAGTGACTGACGGAAATGGGATGCAGTGACTGAGCGAAATGGGTGGCAGTGATGAGTGAAATTGGTTGCAGTGACTGAGTGAAATGGGATGCACTGACTGAGGGAAGTGCGATGCAGTGACTGAGGTAAATGGGATGCAGTGACTGAGGGAAATGGGATGCAGTGACTGAGTGAAATGAGATGCAGTGACTGAGCGAAATGGGATGCATTATTTTTGGGAAGTAGGATACAATCACTGATTGAAATGAGATGCAGAGACTGAGGGAAAGGAGATGCTGTGACGATGGGAAATGGGATGCTGTGAGTGTGGGAAATTGAATGCAGCGTCTGTGAGATAAGGGCAACAGTGAGTGATGGAAATGGGATGCAGTGACTATGGTGAAGGAGATGCAGTGATTGAGTGAATTGGGATGCAGTGACTGAGTAAAATACAATGCAGTGACTGAGTGAAATGTGATGCAGTGACTGCGTGAAATGGGATGCAGTGACTGTGGTGAAGGAGATGCAGTGACTGAGGGAAATGGGATACAGTGACTGAGTGAAATGGGATGCAGTGATTGAGTAAAATGGGATGCACTGACTGAGGGACATGGGATGCAGTGACTGAGTGAAATGGGATGCAGTCTCTGAGTGAAATGGGATGCAGTCTCTGAGCGAAATGTGTTGCAGTCACTGAGTGAAATGTGATGCAGTGACTGAGTGAAATGGGATGCAGTGACTGAGTGAAATGGGATGCAGTCTCTGAGTGAAATGGGATGCAGTCTCTGAGTGAAATGGGATGCAGTCTCTGAGCGAAATGTGTTGCAGTCACTGACTGAAATTGGACGCATCACTGAGTGAAATGGGACGCAGTGACTGAGGGAAATGGGATGCAGTGACTGAGTGAAATGGGAAGCACTGACTGAGTGAAATGCGATGCAGTGACTGAGTGAAATGCGATGCCTTGTTTGATGGAAATATGATGCAGTAACTGACGGAAATGAGATGCAGTGACAGAGTGAAATGGGATGCAGTGACTGAGGGACATGGGATGCAGTGACTGAGGGACATGGGATGCAGTGAGTGAGGGAAATGGGATGCAGTGACACACGGACATGGGATGCACTGTCACACGGACATGGGATGCAGTGACTGAGAGAATTGGGATGCAATGACTGAGGGAAATGGGATGCAGTGACCGAGTGAAATGAGATGCTGTGACTGAGGGAAATGGGATGCAGTGACTGCGTGAAATGGGATGCAGTGAATTAGTGAAATGAGATGTAGTGAATTAGTGAAATGAGATGTAGTGACTGATGGAAATGTGATGCAGTTACTGTGGGACATGGGATACAGTGACTGAGTGAATAGTGATGCAGTGCCCGAGCGGGCTTGGGGTGCAGTGACTGAGGGAAATGGGATACAGTGCCTGAGTGCAATGTGATGCAGTAATTGAGGGAAATAGGATGCAGTGACTGAGGTACTGGGAAGGAGTGACTGAGGGAAATGGGATGCAGTGACTGACGGAAATGGGATGCAGTGACTAAGTGAAATGGGAAGCACTGACAGAGTGAAATGCGATGCAGTGACTGCGTGAAATGAGATGCCTTGTTTGATGGAAATATGATGCAGTAACTGACGGAAATGAGATGCAGTGACAGAGTGAAAAGCGATGCAGTGACTGAGTGAAATGGGATGCAGTGACTGAGTTAATAGGGATGCAGTGCCCGAGCCGGCTTGGAGTACAGTCACTGAGGGAAATGGGATACAGTGGCTGAGAGAAATGGGATGCACTGTCTTAGTGAAATGGGATGCAGTGGCTGAGTGAAATGGGATGCAGTAACTGGTGGAAATGGGATGCAGTGACTGATCGAAATGGGATGCGGTGACTGAGGTGAGGGAGATGCAGTGATGGAGTGAATTGGGATGCAGTGACTGAGTGAAATGTGATGCAGTGACTGAGTGAAATGTGATGCAGTGACTGAGTGTAATGGGATGCAGTGACTGAGTGCAATGGGATGCAGTGACTGCGTGAAATGGGATGCAGTGACTGCGTGAAATGGGACGCAGTGACTCAGTGAAATGTGATTCACTCACTGAGTGAAAGGTGATTCCGTCACTGAGTGAAATATGATGCACTCACTGAGTGTACTGTGATTCAGTCACTGAGTGAACTGTGATTCAGTCACTGTGTGAACTGTGATGCAGTCACTGAGTGAAATGGGATGCACTGGCTGAGTGAAATGCGATGCAGTGACTCAGTGAAATGAGATGCCTTGTTTGATGGAAATATGATGCAGTAACTGACGGAAATGAGATGCAGTGACAGAGTGAAATGGGATGCAGTGACTGAGGGACATGGGATGCAGTGACTGAGGTACATGGGATGCAGTGACTGAGGTACATGGGATGCAGTGACTGAGGGAAATGGGATGCAGTGACTGAGTGAAATGAGATGCAGTGACTGAGGGACATGTGATGCAGTGACTGAGGGACATGGGATGCAGTGACACACGGACATGGGATGCAGTGACTGAGAGAATTGGGATGCAATGACTGAGGGAAATGGGATGCAGTGACCGAGTGAAATGAGATGCTGTGACTGAGGGAAATGGGATGCACTGACTGAGTGTAATGGGATGCAGTGACTGAGTGTAATGGGATGCAGTGACTGAGTGCAATGGGATGCAGTGACTGAGGGAAATGGGATGCATCACTGAGTGAAATGGGATTGCGTGACTGATGGAAATTGGATGCAGTGACAGAGTGACATGAGGTGCACTGACTGAGTGAAATGAGATGCAGTGCCTGATTGGAATGTGATGCAGTGACTGAGGGAAATGGGATGCAGTGACTGAGTGAAATGAGATGCACTGACTGATGGAAATTGGATGCAGTGACAGAGCGACATGAGCTGCAGTGACTGAGTGAAATGAGAAGCTGAGAATGCACTGTCTGTGAGATACGAAAACAGTGACTGATGGAAATGGGATGCAGTGACTGCGTGAAATGTGATGTAGTGGCAGAGTTTAATGGGATACAGTGACTGAGTGAAAAGGGATGCAGTGACTGCGTGAAATGGGAAGCAGTGACTCAGTGAAATGTGATTCCGTCACTGAGTGAAATGTGATTATGTCACTGAGTGAACTGTGATGCAGTCACTGAGTCAAATAGGATGCAGTGGCTGAGTGAAATGGGATGCAGTGACTGAGGGACATGGGATGCTGTGACTTAGGGACATGGGATGCTGTGACTTAGGGACATGGGATGCAGTGACTGAGGGACATGGAATGCAGTGACACACGGACATGGGATGCAGTGACTGGGTGAAATGGGATGCAGTGACTGAGGGAAATGGGATGCAGTGACTGAGTGACATGAGCTGCAGTGACAGAGGTACTGGGAAGGAGTTTCTGAGTTAATAGTGAATCAGTGCCCGAGCGGGCATGGGGTGCAGTGACTGAGGGAAATGGGATACAGTGCCTGACTGAAAAGGGACGCACTGACTGAGTGAAATGTGATGCAGTGACTGAGGGACATGGGATGCAGTGACTGAGGGACATGTGATGCAGTGACACACGGACATGGGATGCAGTGACTGAGGGAATTATTATGCAGTGACTGCGTGAAATGGGATGCAGTGACTGAGTGAAATGCGATGCAGTCACTGAGTGCAATGTGATGCAGTGACTGAGTGAAATGTGATGCAGTGAATGATGGAAATTGGATGCAGTGACAGAGTGACATGAGCTGCAGAGTCTGATGGAAATGTGATGCAGTGTCTGATGGAAATGTGATGCAGTGACTGAGGGAAATGGGATGCAGTGACTGATGGAAATGGGATGCAGTGAGTGTGGGAAATTGAATTCATCGTCTGTGAGATACGGGAAACAGTGACTGAAAGAATTTTGATGCAGTGACTGTGGTGAAGGAGATGCAGTGATTGAGTAAATGGGATGCAGTGACTGAGTGAAATGTGATGCAGTGATTGAGTGAAATGGGATGCAGTGACTGAGGGAAATGGGATGCAGTGACTGAGGGAAATGGGATGCAGTGACCGAGTGAAATGAGATGCAGTGACTGAGCGAAATGGGATGCAGTATTTTTGGGAAGTAGGATGCAATCACTGATTGAAATGAGATGCAGAGACTGTGGGAAAGGAGATGCTGTGTCTATGGGATATGGGATACAGTGAGTGTCGGAAATTCAATGCAGCGTCTGTGAGATACGGGAACCAGTGACTGATGGAAATGTGATGCAGTGACTGTGGTGAAAGGAGATGCAGGGATTGAGTAAATGTGATGCAGTGACTGAGTGAAATGTGATGCAGTGATTGAGTGAAATGTGATGCAGTGACTGAGTGAAATGTGATGCTGTGACTGAGTGAAATGGTATGCACTGACCGAGTGAAATGAGATGCAGTGACTGAGGGAAATGGGATGCAATCACTGAGTGAATTGCGATGCAGAGACTGAGGGAAAGGAGATGCTGTGACGATGGGAAATGGGATGCAGTGACTGTGGGAAATTGAATGCAGCATCTGTGAGATAAGGGAAACAGTGACTGATGGAAATGTGATGCAGTGACTGTGGTGAAGGAGATGCAGTGATTTAGTAAATGGGATGCTTTGACAGAGTGAAATGTGATGCAGTGACTGAGTGAAATGTGATGCAGTGACTGAGTGAAATGTAATGCAGTGACTGAGGGACATGGGATGCAGTGACTGAGGGACATGAGCTGCAGTGACAGAGGTACTGGGAAGGAGTTTCTGAGTTAATAGGGAATCAGTGCCCGAGCGGGCTTGGGGTGCAGTGACTGAGGGAAATGGGATACAGTGCCTGACCGAAAAGGGACGCACTGACTGAGTGAAATGGGATGCAGTGACTGAGGGACATGGGATGCAGTGACTGAGGGACATGAGATGCAGTGACTGAGAGCCATGGGATGCAGTGACACACAGACATGGGATGCAGTGACTGAGGGAAATGGGATGCAGTATTTGTCGGAAGGAGGATGCAATCACTGAGTGAAATGCGATGCAGAGACTGAGGGAAAGGAGATGCTGTGACTATGGGAAATGGGATGCAGTGAGTGTGGGAAATTGAATGCATCGTCAGTGAGATAAGGGAAATAGTGACTGATGGAAATGGGATGCAGTAACTGTGTTGAAGGAGATGCAGTGACTGAGTGAAATGGGATGCAGTGACTGAGTGAAATAGGATGCAGTGACTGCGTGAAATGCGATGCAGTGACTGAGTGAAATGTGATTCAGTCACTGAGTGAATTGGGATGCAGTCACTGAGTGAAATGGGATGCATCACTGAGTGAAATGGGATGCAGTGACTGATGGAAATTGGATGCAGTGACAGAGTGACATGAGGTACAGTGACCGAGTGAAATGAGATGCAGTGTCTGATTGAAATGTGATGCAGTGACTGAGTGAAATGTGATGCAGTGGCGGAGTGAAATGCGATGCAGTGACTGAGTGAAATGCGATGCAGTGACTGAGTGAAATGCGATGCACTGACTGAGTGAAATGAGATGCACTGACTGAGTGAAATGAGATGCACTGACTGATGGAAATTGGATGCAGTGACAGAGCGACATGAGCTGCAGTGACTGAGTGAAATGAGAAGCATAGAATGCACTGTCTGTGAGATACGAAACAGTGACTGATGGAAATGGGATGCAGTGACTGTGGTGAAGGGGATGCAGCGACTGAGTGAAATGGGATGCAGTGACTGACTGAAATGCGATGCAGTGACTGTGTGAAATGGGATGCAGTGACTGTGTGAAATGGGACGCAGTGACTCAGTGAAATGTGATTCCGTCACGGAGTGAAATGTGATTACGTCACTGAGTGAAATATGATGCACTCACTGAGTGTACTGTGATTCAGTCACTGAGTGAGCTGTGATTCAGTCACTGGCTGAACTGTGATTCAGTCACTGACTGAACTGTGATTCAGTCACTGAGTGAACTGTGATGCAGTCACTGAGTGAAATAGGATGCAGTGGCTGAGTGAAATGGGATGCAGTGACTGAGGGACATGGGATGCAGTGACTTAGGGACATGGGATGCAGTGACTGAGGGACATGGGATGCGGTGACACACGGACATGGGATGCAGTGACTGAGGGAAATGGGATGCAGTGATTGCGTGTAATGGAATGCAGTGACTGAGGGACATGGGATGCAGTGACTGAGGGACATGAGATGCAGTGACTGAGGGTAATGGGACGCAGTGACTGAGGGCAATGGGACGCAGTGACTGAGGGACAGGAGGTGCCGTTACTGAGGGAATGGAGACACAGTGACTGTGGAAAGGAGATGCAGTGACTGTGGGAAATGGAATGCTGTGACTGAGGGTAATGGGATGCACTGTCTCAGTTCAATGAGATTCACTGTCTCAGTTAAATGGGCTGCAGTGACTGAGTGAAATGGGATGCAGTGACTGAGTGAAATGGGATGCAGTGACTGAGGGAAATGGGATGCAGTGACTGTGGGAATTGGGTTGCAGTGACTATAGGAAAAGGTTGCAGTGACTGAGGGAAATGGGATGCAGTGACTGAGGGAAATGGGAGGCAGTGACTGAGGGAAAGGAGATGCAGTGACTGACTGAAATGGGAGGTAGTGACTGACTGAAATGGGAGGGAGTGACTGAGTGAAATGGGAGGCAGTGACTGAGTCAAGTGGGAGGCAGTGACTGAGGGTAATGGGATGCAGTGACTGAGGGTAATGGGATGCAGTGACTGAGGTAAATGGGATGCAGTGACTGAGGTAAATGGGATGCAGTGACTGAGTGAAATGGGATGCAGTGACTGAGTGAAATGTGATGCAGTCACTGAGGGAAATGAGATGCAGTGACTGAGGGTAATGTGATGCAGTGGCTGAGTGAAATGCGATGCTGTGACTGCGGAAGGGACATGCAGTGACTGAGTGATATGGGGTGCTGTGACTCGGTGAAATGTGATGCAGTGACTGAGTGAAATGGGATGCTGTCACTGAGTGAAATGGGATGCAGTCACTGAGTGAAATGGGAAGCAGTCACTGAGGGAAATGAAATGCAGGGACTGAGGGTTATGAGACGCAGTGACTGAATGAAATGCGATGCAGTGACTGTGGGAAATGGGATGCAGTGACTGAGGGAAAGGAGATGCAGTGACTGTGGGAAATGGGTTGCAGTGCCTGAGTGAAATGGGCCGCAGTGCCTGAGTGAAATGGGCCGCAGTGCCTGAGTGAAATGGGCCGCAGTGCCTGAGTGAAATGGGCCGCAGTGCCTGAGTGAAATGGGCCGCAGTGCCTGAGTGAAATGGGATGCAGTGCCTGAGTGAAATGGGATGCACTGCCTGAGTGAAATGGGATGCAGTGCCTGAGTGAAATGGGACGCAGTGCCTGAGGGTAATGGGGTGCACTGACTGAATGAAATGCGATGCAGTGACTGTGGGAAATGGGATGCCGTGACTGTGGGGAATAAGGGGTGGGGACTGAGGGTAATGCGATGCAGTGACTGAGTGAAATGCGATGCAGTGACAAAGGAAAGGACATGCAGTGACTATGGGAAATGGGATGCACTGACTGAGTGAGATGGGGTGCCGGGACTGTGGGGAGTAGGGTGTGGTGACTGATGGAAATTGATTTACTGTCTCAGTTGAACAGGATTCACTGTCTCCGTTAAATGGGATGCAGTGACTGAGTGAAATGTTATGTAGTGACTGATTGAAATGGGATGCAGTGACTGATCGAAATGAGTTGCAGTGACAGAGGGAAATGAGATGCAGTGAATGAGGGACAGAAGGTGCCGTGAATGAATGAAATGAGGTGCCATGACTGAGGGAAAGTAGATGCAGTGACTGAGAGAAAGGAGATGCAGTGACCGTGGGAAATGGATTGCAGTGACTGAGGGAAATGGGATGCAGTGCCTGAGTGAAATGGGCTGCAGTGCCTGAGTGAAATGGGATGCAGTGACTGACTGAAATGGGATGCAGTGACTGAGGTACGTGGGCTGCAGTGCCCGAGTGAAATGGGCTGCAGTGCCTGAGTGAAATGGGCTGCAGTGCCTGAGGGATAATGGGATGAATTGACTGATGGAAATGGGATGCAGTGACTGAGGGAATTGAGATGCAGTGACTGAACGAAATGAGATGCAGTGACTGAGGGAAATGAGATGCAGTGACAGAGGGAAATGAGATGCAGTGACAGAGGGAAATGAGATGCAGTGACTGAGGGACAGGTGGTGCCGTGACTGAGGGACAGGTGGTGCCGTGACTGAGGGACAGGAGGTGCCGTGACTGTGGGAAATGAGATGCAGTGACTGTGGGAAAGGAGATGCAGTGACTGTGGGAAATGGGTTGCAGTGACTGTGAGAAAAGTTTGCAGTGACTGTGGGAAAAGGGAGGCAGTGTCTGAGTGAAATGGGATGCAGTGACTGAGTGAAAAGGGATGCAGTGACTGACTGAAAAGGGATGCAGTGACTGAGTGAAATGGGATGCAGTGACTGAGTGAAATGGGATGCAGTGACTGAGGGTAATGGGACGCAGTGACTGAGGGTAATGGGACGCAGTGACTGAGGGAAATGAGATGCAGTGACTGCGGGATAGGAGATGCAGTGACTGAGGGAAATGAGATGCAGTGCCTGTGTGAAATGGGATGCAGTGCCTGAGTGAAATGGGATGCAGTGACTGAGGGAAAGGAGATGCAGTGACTGTGGGAAATGGAATGCTGTTACTGAGGGTAATGGGATGCTGTGACTGAGAGAAATGGGATGCTGTGACTGAGTGAAATGGGATGCAGTGACTGTGGGAAATGGGTTGCAGTGACTGTGGGAAACGTTTGCTGTGACTGTGGGAAACGGGAGGCAGTGACTGAGGGAAATGGGACGCAGTGACTGAGTGTAATGGGATGCAATCACTGAGTGAAGGGGGATGCAGTGACTGAGTGAAAAGGGATGCAGTGACTGAGTGAAAAGGGATGCAGTGACTGAGGGTAATGTGGTGCAGTGCCTGAGTGAAATGGGATGCAGTGACTGAGTGAAATGGGATGCAGTGACTGAGTGAAATGGGACGCAGTGACTGAGGGAAATGGGAGGCAGTGACTGAGGGACAGGAGGTGCCGTTACTGAGGGAAATGGATTGCTCTGACTGAGGGTAATGGGATGCACTGTCTCAGTTCAATGGGATTCACTGTCTCAGTTAAATGGGATGCAGTGACTGAGTGAAAAGGGATGCAGTGACTGAGGGAAATGGGAGGCAGTGACTGAGGGAAATGGGAGGCAGTGACTGAGGGAAATGGGAGGCAGTGACTGAGGGAAATGGGAAGCAGTGACTGAGGGAAATGGGAGGCAGTGACTCTGGGAAATGGGATGCACTGACTGAATGAGATGGGGTGCTCAGACTGAGTGAAATGTGATGCAGTGACTGAGGGAAAGGAGATGCAGTGACTGACTGAAATGGGAGGTAGTGACTGAGTGAAATGAGAGGGAGTGACTGAGTGAAGTGGGAGGCAGTGACTGAGTGAAGTGGGAGGCAGTGACTGAGGGTAATGGGATGCAGTGACAGAGGGGAATGGGATGCAGTGACTGAGCGTAATGGGATGCAGTGACTGAGTGAAATGGGATGCAGTGACTGAGTGAAATGGGATGCAGTGACTGAGTGAAATGTGATGCAGTCACTGAGGGAAATGAGATGCAGTGACTGAGGGTAATGTGATGCAGTGACTGAGTGAAATGCGATGCTGTGACTGAGGAAGGGACATGGAGTGACTGAGTGAAATGGGGTGCTGAGACTGAGTGAAATGGGATGCAGTGACTGAGTGAATTGGGATGCAGTGACTGAGTGAAATAGGTGGCTGAGACTGACGGTAATGGGATGCAGTCACTGAGTGAAATGGCATGCAGTGACTGAGTGAAATGGGATGCAGTGATTGAGGGAAATAAGATGCAGTGACTGAGGGAAATGAGATGCAGTGACTGAGGGAATGGAGATGCAGTGACTTGGAAATGGAATGCTGTGACTGAGGGCAATGGGATGCTGTGACTGAGTGAAGTGGGAGGCAGTGACTGAGTGAAGTGGGAGGCAGTGACTGAGTGAAATGGGTGGCAGCGACTGTGTGAAGTGGCAGGCAGTGACTGTGTGAAGTGGCAGGCAGTGACTGTGTTGAATTGGGACGCAGTGACTCGGTGAAATGGGATGCAGTGACTGAGTGAAGTGGGATGCAGTGACTGAGTGAAATGGGAAGCAGTGACTGAGTGAAATGGGAAGCAGTGACTGAGTGAAATGGGAAGCAGTGAGTGAGGGTCATGGGATGCAGTGAGCGAGGGTCATGGGATGCAGTGACTGAAGGAAATGGGATGCAATGACTGAGTGAATATGATGAAGTGGCTGAGTGAAATGGGATGCAGTGGCTGAGTGAAATGGGATGCAGTGGCTGAGTGAAATGGGATACAGTGGCTGAGTGAAATGGGATGCAGTGGCTGAGTGAAATGGGATGCAGTGGCTGAGTGAAATGGGATGCAGTGACTGAGGAAAATGAGTTGCAGTGACTGAGCGAAAAGAGATGCAGTGACTGAGGGTCATGGGATGCATCGTCTCAGTTCAATGAGATTCACTGTCTCAGTGAAATGGGACGCAGTGACTGAGGGAAATGTGATGCCGTGACTGGGGAATAGGGTGCGGTGACTGATGGAAATGGATTCACTGTCTCACTTGGATAGGATTCACTGTCTCCTGCTCAGATGGACTGGCCCCCGCAGCCCTGACCCGCTCAGAGGGACTGGCTTCCGCCGCCCTGACCCGCTCAGAGGGACTGGCCCCCGCAGCCCTGACCCGCTCAGAGGGACTGGCCCCCGCAGCCAGAGCCGCTCAGAGGGACTAGTCCCCGCTGCCCTGACCCGCTCAGTGCGACTTGCCCCCTGCAGTCCTGACCCGCTCACTGCGACTTGCCCCCCGCAGACCTGACCCGCTCACTGCGACTTGCCCCCCGCAGCCCTGACCCGCTCACTGCAACACTGTCCCCCGCAGCCCTGACCCGCTCACTGCGACTTGCCCCCCGCAGCCCTGACCCGCTCACTGCGACACTGCCCCCGGAAGCCCTGACCCGCTCACTGCGATTTGCCCCCCGCAGTCCTGACCCGCTCACAGGGACTGGCCCCCCGCAGACCTCACCCGCTCACAGGGACTGGCCCCCGCAGCCCTGACCCGCTCAGAGGGACTGTCCCCCGCAGCCATGACCCGCTCACTGCGACTTGGCCCCCGCAGACCTGACCCGCTCACAGGGACTGGCCCCCGCAGCCCAGACCCGCTCAGAGGGACTGTCCCCCGCAGCCCTGACCCGCTCACTGCGACTTGCCCCCCGCAGCCCTGACCCGCTGACAGGGACTGGCCCCCCGCAGACCTCACCCGCTCACAGGGACTGGCCCCGGCAGCCCTGACCCGCTCACTGCGACTTGCCCCCCGCAGCCCTGACCCGCTGACAGGGACTGGCCCCCCGCAGCCCTGATCCGCTCACAGGGACTGGCCCCCGCAGCCCAGACCCGCTCACAGGGACTGGCCCCCGCAGACCTGACCCGCTCACTGCGACTTTCCCCCCGCAGTCCTTTCCTGCTGACAGGGACATGCCCCCGCAGGTCTGACCCGCTCAGAGGGACTGGCCGCCGCAGCCCTGACCCGCTGAGATGGACTGGCCCCCGCAGCCCTGACCCGCTCAGAGGGACTGGCACCCGCCGCCCTGACCCGCTCAGAGGGACTGTCCCCCGCCGCCCTGACCCGCTCAGAGGGACTGTCCCCCGCAGCCCTGACCCGCTCAGAGGGACTGGCCCCCGCAGCCCTGACCCGCTCAGAGGGACTGGCCCCCGCAGCCCTGACCCGCTCAGAGGGACTGGCCCCCGCATCCCTGACCCGCTCATAGGGACTGGCCCCCGCAGCCCTGACCCGCTCAGAGGGCTTGGCCCCCGCAGCCCTGACTCCGCTCACTGCGACTTGACCCCCGCAGTCCTGTCCCGCTCACTGCAACTTTCCCCCCGCAGCCCTGACCCGCTCACTGCGACACTGCCCCCCGCAGCCCTGACCCACTCACGCGGACTGTTCCCCCGCTGCCCTGTCCCGCTGACAGGGACTTGCCCTCGCAGCCCTGACCCGCTCACTGCGACTTGACCCTTGCAGTCCTGTCCCGCTGACAGGGACTGGCCCCCGCAGCCCTGACCCGCTCACAGGAACTGGCCCCCGCAGCCCTGACCCGCTGACAGGGACTGGCCCCCGCAGCCCTGACCCGCTCAGAGGGACTGGCCCCCGCAGCCCTGACCCGCTGACAGGGACTGGCCCCCGCAGCCCTGACCAGCTCAGAGGGACTGCCTCCCTGACCCGCTCCCGGGGATTGGCCCCCGCAGCCCTCGCCCGCTCAGAGGGACTGGCCCCCGCAGCCCTGACACGCTCCCGGGGACTGGCCCCCGCAGCCCTGACCCGCTCAGTACGACCTGCCCCCCGCAGACCTGACCCGCTCACTGCGACCTGCCCCCCGCAGCCCTGACCCGCTCAGGGGGACCGTTCCCCTGCAGCCCTGACCCGCTCAGTACGACCTGCCCCCCGCAGCCCTGACCCGCTCAGAGGGACTGTCCCCCGCAGCCCTGACCCGCTCAGAGGGCTTGGCCCCCGCAGCCCTGACCCGCTCACAGGGACTGTCCCCGGCAGCCCTGACCTGCTCACAGGGACTCACCGCCGCAGCCCTGACGCGCTCACAGGGACTGGCTATCCGCAGCCCTGACCCGCTCGCTGCGACACTGCACCCCGCAGCCCTGACCCCCTCACTGCGACTTGACCCCCGCAGTCCTGTCCCGCTGACAGGGACTAGCCCCCGCAGCCCTGACCCGCTGACTGCGACTTGCACCCCGCAGCCCTGACCCCTCACTGCGACTTGCGCCCCGCAGACCTGACCCACTCAGGGGGACTGGCCCCCGCAGCCCTGACCCGCTCACTGCGACTTGCCCCCCGCAGCCCTGACCCGCTCACAGGGACTGGCCCGCGCAGCTGTGACCCGCTCACAGGGACTGGCCCCCGCAGCCCTGACCTGCTCACAGGGACTGACCCCCGCCTCCCTGACCCGCTTACCGGGACTGGCCCCCCGCAGCCCTGACCCGCTCACTGCGACTTGCCCCCCGCAGCCCTGACCCGCTCAGATGGCCTGCCCCTCGCAGCCCTGACCCGCTCACAGGGATTGGCCCTCCGCAGCCCTGACCCAGTGACAGGGACTGGCCCCCGCAGCCCTGACCTGCTCACAGGGACTGACCCCCGCCTCCCTGACCCGCTTACCGGGACTGGCCCCCCGCAGCCCTGACCCGCTCACTGCGACTTGCCCCCCGCAGCCCTGACCCGCTCAGATGGCCTGCCCCTCGCAGCCCTGACCCGCTCACAGGGATTGGCCCCCCGCAGCCCTGACCCGCTCACAGGGACTGGCCCGCGCAGCTGTGACCCACTCACAGGGACTGGCCCCCGCAGCCCTGACCTGCTCACAGGGACTGACCCCCGCCTCCCTGATCCGCTTACCGGGACTGGCCCCCCGCAGCCCTGACCCGCTCAGTACGACCTGCCCCCCGCAGACCTGACCCGCTCACTGCGACCTGCCCCCCGCAGCCCTGACCCGCTCAGGGGGACCGTTCCCCTGCAGCCCTGACCCGCTCACGGGGACCGGCCCCCCGCAGCCCTGACCCGCTCAGAGGGACTGTCCCCCGCAGCCCTGACCCGCTCAGAGGGCTTGGCCCCCGCAGCCCTGACCCGCTCACAGGGACTGTCCCCGGCAGCCCTGACCTGCTCACAGGGACTCACCGCCGCAGCCCTGACGCGCTCACAGGGACTGGCCACCCGCAGCCCTGACCCGCTCGCTGCGACACTGCACCCCGCAGCCCTGACCCCCTCACTGCGACTTGACCCCCGCAGTCCTGTCCCGCTGACAGGGACTTGCCCCCGCAGCCCTGACCCGCTGACTGCGACTTGCACCCCGCAGCCCTGACCCCTCACTGCGACTTGCGCCCCGCAGACCTGACCCACTCAGGGGGACTGGCCCCCGCAGCCCTGACCCGCTCACTGCGACTTGCCCCCCGCAGCCCTGACCCGCTCACTGCGACACTGCCCCCCGCAGCCCTGACCCACTCACGCGGACTGTTCCCCCGCTGCCCTGTCCCGCTGACAGGGACTTGCCCTCGCAGCCCTGACCCGCTCACTGCGAGTTGACCCTTGCAGTCCTGTCCCGCTGACAGGGACTGGCCCCCGCAGCCCTGACCCGCTCACAGGAACTGGCCCCCGCAGCCCTGACCCGCTGACAGGGACTGGCCCCCGCAGCCCTGACCCGCTCAGAGGGACTGGCCCCCGCAGCCCTGACCCGCTGACAGGGACTTGCCCCCGCAGCCCTGACCCGCTCAGAGGGACTGGCCCCCGCAGCCCTGACCAGCTCAGAGGGACTGCCTCCCTGACCCGCTCCCGGGGATTGGCCCCCGCAGCCCTCGCCCGCTCAGAGGGACTGGCCCCCGCAGCCCTGACACGCTCCCGGGGACTGGTCCCCGCAGCCCTGACCCGCTCAGTACGACCTGCCCCCCGCAGCCCTGACCCGCTCAGAGGGACTGTCCCCCGCAGCCCTGACCCGCTCAGAGGGCTTGGCCCCCGCAGCCCTGACCCGCTCACAGGGACTGTCCCCGGCAGCCCTGACCTGCTCACAGGGACTCACCGCCGCAGCCCTGACGCGCTCACAGGGACTGGCTATCCGCAGCCCTGACCCGCTCGCTGCGACACTGCACCCCGCAGCCCTGACCCCCTCACTGCGACTTGACCCCCGCAGTCCTGTCCCGCTGACAGGGACTAGCCCCCGCAGCCCTGACCCGCTGACTGCGACTTGCACCCCGCAGCCCTGACCCCTCACTGCGACTTGCGCCCCGCAGACCTGACCCACTCAGGGGGACTGGCCCCCGCAGCCCTGACCCGCTCACTGCGACTTGCCCCCCGCAGCCCTGACCCGCTCACAGGGACTGGCCCGCGCAGCTGTGACCCGCTCACAGGGACTGGCCCCCGCAGCCCTGACCTGCTCACAGGGACTGACCCCCGCCTCCCTGACCCGCTTACCGGGACTGGCCCCCCGCAGCCCTGACCCGCTCACTGCGACTTGCCCCCCGCAGCCCTGACCCGCTCAGATGGCCTGCCCCTCGCAGCCCTGACCCGCTCACAGGGATTGGCCCTCCGCAGCCCTGACCCAGTGACAGGGACTGGCCCCCACAGCCCTGACCCGCTCACTGCCGCTTGCCCCCCGCAGTCCTGCCCCGCTGACAGGGACTTGCACCCGCTGCCCTGACCCGCTCTCTGCGACTGGCCCCCCGCAGCCCTGACCCGCTCACTGCGACTTGCCGCCCGCAGCCCTGACCCGCTCACTGCGACTTGCCCCCCGCAGTCCTGTCCCGCTGTCAGCAACTTGCCCCCCGCAGTCCTGTCCCGCTGACAGGGACTGGCCCCCGCTGCCCTGACCCGCTCACAGGGACTGGCCCCTGCAGCCCTGACCCGTTCACAGGGAATGGCCCCCCGCTGCCCTGACCCGCTCACAGCGACTAGCCCCCCGCAGTCCTGTCCCGCTAACAGCCCTGACCCGCTCACAGGGACTGGGCCCCCGCAGCACTGACCCGCTCACTGCAACTTGCCCCCCAGCAGCCCTGACCAACTCACGGGGACTTGCCCCCGCAGCCCTGTCCCGCTGACAGGGACTGGCCCCCGCTGTCCTGACCCGCGCTCTGCGACTTGCCCCCCGCAGCCCTGACCCGCTCACAGGGACTGTCCCCGGCAGCCCTGACCTGCTCACAGGGACTCACCGCCGCAGCCCTGACGCGCTCACAGGGACTGGCCACCCGCAGCCCTGACCCGCTCGCTGCGACACTGCACCCCGCAGCCCTGACCCCCTCACTGCGACTTGACCCCCGCAGTCCTGTCCCGCTGACAGGGACTTGCCCCCGCAGCCCTGACCCGCTGACTGCGACTTGCACCCCGCAGCCCTGACCCCTCACTGCGACTTGCGCCCCGCAGACCTGACCCACTCAGGGGGACTGGCCCCCGCAGCCCTGACCCGCTCACTGCGACTTGCCCCCCGCAGCCCTGACCCGCTCACTGCGACACTGCCCCCCGCAGCCCTGACCCACTCACGCGGACTGTTCCCCCGCTGCCCTGTCCCGCTGACAGGGACTTGCCCTCGCAGCCCTGACCCGCTCACTGCGACTTGACCCTTGCAGTCCTGTCCCGCTGACAGGGACTGGCCCCCGCAGCCCTGACCCGCTCACAGGAACTGGCCCCCGCAGCCCTGACCCGCTGACAGGGACTGGCCCCCGCAGCCCTGACCCGCTCAGAGGGACTGGCCCCCGCAGCCCTGACCCGCTGACAGGGACTTGCCCCCGCAGCCCTGACCCGCTCAGAGGGACTGGCCCCCGCAGCCCTGACCAGCTCAGAGGGACTGCCTCCCTGACCCGCTCCCGGGGATTGGCCCCCGCAGCCCTCGCCCGCTCAGAGGGACTGGCCCCCGCAGCCCTGACACGCTCCCGGGGACTGGTCCCCGCAGCCCTGACCTGCTCACAGGGACTGTCCCCCGCAGCCCTGACCCGCTCAGAGGGCTTGGCCCCCGCAGCCCTGACCCGCTCACAGGGACTGTCCCCGGCAGCCCTGACCTGCTCACAGGGACTCACCGCCGCAGCCCTGACGCGCTCACAGGGACTGGCCCCCCGCAGCCCTGACCCGCTCGCTGCGACACTGCACCCCGCAGCCCTGACCCCCTCACTGCGACTTGACCCCCGCAGTCCTGTCCCGCTGACAGGGACTAGCCCCCGCAGCCCTGACCCGCTGACTGCGACTTGCACCCCGCAGCCCTGACCCCTCACTGCGACTTCCGCCCCGCAGACCTACCCACTCAGGGGGACTGGCCCCCGCAGCCCTGACCCGCTCACTGCGACTTGCCCCCCGCAGCCCTGACCCGCTCACAGGGACTGGCCCGCGCAGCTGTGACCCGCTCACAGGGACTGGCCCCCGCAGCCCTGACCTGCTCACAGGGACTGACCCCCGCCTCCCTGATCCGCTTACCGGGACTGGCCCCCCGCAGCCCTGACCCGCTCAGTACGACCTGCCCCCCGCAGACCTGACCCGCTCACTGCGACCTGCCCCCCGCAGCCCTGACCCGCTCAGGGGGACCGTTCCCCTGCAGCCCTGACCCGCTCACGGGGACCGGCCCCCCGCAGCCCTGACCCGCTCAGAGGGACTGTCCCCCGCAGCCCTGACCCGCTCAGAGGGCTTGGCCCCCGCAGCCCTGACCCGCTCACAGGGACTGTCCCCGGCAGCCCTGACCTGCTCACAGGGACTCACCGCCGCAGCCCTGACGCGCTCACAGGGACTGGCCACCCGCAGCCCTGACCCGCTCGCTGCGACACTGCACCCTGCAGCCCTGACCCCCTCACTGCGACTTGACACCCGCAGTCCTGTCCCGCTGACAGGGACTTGCCCCCGCAGCCCTGACCCGCTGACTGCGACTTGCACCCCGCAGCCCTGACCCCTCACTGCGACTTGCGCCCCGCAGACCTGACCCACTCAGGGGGACTGGCCCCCGCAGCCCTGACCCGCTCACTGCGACTTGCCCCCCGCAGCCCTGACCCGCTCACTGCGACACTGCCCCCCGCAGCCCTGACCCACTCACGCGGACTGTTCCCCCGCTGCCCTGTCCCGCTGACAGGGACTTGCCCTCGCAGCCCTGACCCGCTCACTGCGAGTTGACCCTTGCAGTCCTGTCCCGCTGACAGGGACTGGCCCCCGCAGCCCTGACCCGCTCACAGGAACTGGCCCCCGCAGCCCTGACCCGCTGACAGGGACTGGCCCCCGCAGCCCTGACCCGCTCAGAGGGACTGGCCCCCGCAGCCCTGACCCGCTGACAGGGACTTGCCCCCGCAGCCCTGACCCGCTCAGAGGGACTGGCCCCCGCAGCCCTGACCAGCTCAGAGGGACTGCCTCCCTGACCCGCTCCCGGGGATTGGCCCCCGCAGCCCTCGCCCGCTCAGAGGGACTGGCCCCCGCAGCCCTGACACGCTCCCGGGGACTGGTCCCCGCAGCCCTGACCCGCTCAGTACGACCTGCCCCCCGCAGCCCTGACCCGCTCAGAGGGACTGTCCCCCGCAGCCCTGACCCGCTCAGAGGGCTTGGCCCCCGCAGCCCTGACCCGCTCACAGGGACTGTCCCCGGCAGCCCTGACCTGCTCACAGGGACTCACCGCCGCAGCCCTGACGCGCTCACAGGGACTGGCTATCCGCAGCCCTGACCCGCTCGCTGCGACACTGCACCCCGCAGCCCTGACCCCCTCACTGCGACTTGACCCCCGCAGTCCTGTCCCGCTGACAGGGACTAGCCCCCGCAGCCCTGACCCGCTGACTGCGACTTGCACCCCGCAGCCCTGACCCCTCACTGCGACTTGCGCCCCGCAGACCTGACCCACTCAGGGGGACTGGCCCCCGCAGCCCTGACCCGCTCACTGCGACTTGCCCCCCGCAGCCCTGACCCGCTCACAGGGACTGGCCCGCGCAGCTGTGACCCGCTCACAGGGACTGGCCCCCGCAGCCCTGACCTGCTCACAGGGACTGACCCCCGCCTCCCTGACCCGCTTACCGGGACTGGCCCCCCGCAGCCCTGACCCGCTCACTGCGACTTGCCCCCCGCAGCCCTGACCCGCTCAGATGGCCTGCCCCTCGCAGCCCTGACCCGCTCACAGGGATTGGCCCTCCGCAGCCCTGACCCAGTGACAGGGACTGGCCCCCACAGCCCTGACCCGCTCACTGCCGCTTGCCCCCCGCAGTCCTGCCCCGCTGACAGGGACTTGCACCCGCTGCCCTGACCCGCTCTCTGCGACTGGCCCCCCGCAGCCCTGACCCGCTCACTGCGACTTGCCGCCCGCAGCCCTGACCCGCTCACTGCGACTTGCCCCCCGCAGTCCTGTCCCGCTGTCAGCAACTTGCCCCCCGCAGTCCTGTCCCGCTGACAGGGACTGGCCCCCGCTGCCCTGACCCGCTCACAGGGACTGGCCCCTGCAGCCCTGACCCGTTCACAGGGAATGGCCCCCCGCTGCCCTGACCCGCTCACAGCGACTAGCCCCCCGCAGTCCTGTCCCGCTAACAGCCCTGACCCGCTCACAGGGACTGGGCCCCCGCAGCACTGACCCGCTCACTGCAACTTGCCCCCCAGCAGCCCTGACCAACTCACGGGGACTTGCCCCCGCAGCCCTGTCCCGCTGACAGGGACTGGCCCCCGCTGTCCTGACCCGCGCTCTGCGACTTGCCCCCCGCAGCCCTGACCCGCTCAGGGGGACCGGTCCCCCGTAGACCTGACCCGCTCACTGCGACTTACCCCCGCAGCCCTGACCCGCTGACAGGGGCTGGCCCCCGCAGCCCTCAGCAGCTCACAGGGACTGGCCCCCACCGCCCGGACACGCTCACTGCGACTTGCCCCCCGCAGCCCTGACCCGCTCTTGGGGACCGGCCCCCCGCAGCCCTGACCCACTCACGGGGACCGACCCCCCCGCAGCACTGACCCGCTCACTGCGACACTTCCACCCGCAGCCCTAACCCGCTCACTGCGACTTGCCCCCCGCTGCCCTGACCCGCTGACGGGGAATTGCCCCCGCAGCCCTAACCCGCTCACTGCGACTGGCCCCCCGCAGTCCTTACCCGCTTATTGCGACTTGCCCCACGCAGTCGTCACCCGCTCAGGGGGACCGGCCCCCCGCAGCCCTGACCCGCTCACTGCAACTTGCCCCCCGCAGCCCTGTCCCGCTGACAGGGACTTGACCCCGCAGCCCTGACCCGCTCACAGCGACTGGCCCCCCACTGCCCTGACCCGCTCACTGCGACTTGCCCCCCGCAGACCTGACCCGCTCACTGCGACTTGCCCCCCCGCAGCCCTGACCCGCTCAGGCGTCCTGGCGCCCCACAGCCCTGACCCGCTCACTGCGACTTGCCCCCCGCAGCCCTGACCCGCTCACTGCGACCTGCCCCCCCCGCAGCCCTGACCCGCTCTGGGGTCCCGGCGCCCCACAGCCCTAACCCGCTCACTGCGACTTGCCCCCCGCAGCCCTGACCTGCTCACTGCGACTTGCCCCCCGCAGCCCTGACCCGCTCACTGCGACTTGCCTCCGCAGCCCTGACCTGCTGACTGCGACACTGCCCGCCTCAGCCCTGACCCGCTCACTGCGACTTGCCCCCCGCAGCCCTGTTCCGCTCACTGCGACTGACCCGCGCAGCTTTGACCCGCTCACAGGGACTGGCCCCCGCAGCCCTGACCTGCTCACAGGGACTGACCCCCGCCTCCCTGACCCGCTTACCGGGACTGGCCCCCCGCAGACCTGACCCGCTCACTGCGACTTGCCCCCCGCAGCCCTGACCCGCTCAGATGGCCTGCCCCTCGCAGCCCTGACCCGCTCACAGGGATTGGCCCTCCGCAGCCCTGACCCAGTGACAGGGACTGGCCCCCACAGCCCTGACCCGCTCACTGCCGCTTGCCCCCCGCAGTCCTGCCCCGCTGACAGGGACTTGCACCCGCTGCCCTGACCCGCTCTCTGCGACTGGCCCCCCGCAGCCCTGACCCACTCACTGCGACTTGCCCCCCGCTGCCCTGACCCGCTCACTGCGACTTGCCGCCCGCAGCCCTGACCCGCTCACTGCGACTTGCCCCCAGCAGTCCTGACGCGCTCACTGCGAGTTGCCCCCCCACAGTCCTGTCCCGCTGTCAGCAACTTGCCCCCCGCAGTCCTGTCCCGCTGACAGGGACTGGCCCCCGCTGCCCTGACCCGCTCAGAGGGACTGGCCCCCGCAGCCCTGACCAGCTCAGAGGGAATGGCCCCCCGCTGCCCTGACCCGCTCACAGCGACTAGCCCCCCGCAGTCCTGTCCCGCTAACAGCCCTGACCCGCTCACAGGGACTGGGCCCCCGCAGCACTGACCCGCTCACTGCAACTTGCCCCCCCGCAGCCCTGACCAACTCACGGGGACTTGCCCCCGCAGCCCTGTCCCGCTGACAGGGACTGGCCCCCGCTGTCCTGACCCGCGCTCTGCGACTTGCCCCCCGCAGCCCTGACCCGCTCAGGGGGACCGGTCCCCCGTAGACCTGACCCGCTCACTGCGACTTACCCCCGCAGCCCTGACCCGCTGACAGGGGCTGGCCCCCGCAGCCCTCAGCAGCTCACAGGGACTGGCCCCCACCGCCCGGACCTGCTCACTGCGACTTGCCCCCCGCAGCCCTGACCCGCTCTTGGGGACCGGCCCCCCGCAGCCCTGACCCACTCACGGGGACCGACCCCCCCGCAGCACTGACCCGCTCACTGCGACACTTCCACCCGCAGCCCTAACCCGCTCACTGCGACTTGCCCCCCGCTGCCCTGACCCGCTGACGGGGAATTGCCCCCGCAGCCCTAACCCGCTCACTGCGACTGGCCCCCCGCAGTCCTTACCCGCTTATTGCGACTGGCCCCCCGCAGCCCTGACCCGCTCACTGCGACTTGCCTCCGCAGCCCTGACCTGCTGACTGCGACACTGCCCGCCTCAGCCCTGACCCGCTCACTGCGACTTGCCCCCCGCAGCCCTGTTCCGCTCACTGCGACTGACCCGCGCAGCTGTGACCCGCTCACAGGGACTGGCCCCCGCAGCCCTGACCTGCTCACAGGGACTGACCCCCGCCTCCCTGACCCGCTTACCGGGACTGGCCCCCCGCAGACCTGACCCGCTCACTGCGACTTGCCCCCCGCAGCCCTGACCCGCTCAGATGGCCTGCCCCTCGCAGCCCTGACCCGCTCACAGGGATTGGCCCTCCGCAGCCCTGACCCAGTGACAGGGACTGGCCCCCACAGCCCTGACCCGCTCACTGCCGCTTGCCCCCCGCAGTCCTGCCCCGCTGACAGGGACTTGCACCCGCTGCCCTGACCCGCTCTCTGCGACTGGCCCCCCGCAGCCCTGACCCGCTCACTGCGACTTGCCCCCCGCTGCCCTGACCCGCTCACTGCGACTTGCCGCCCGCAGCCCTGACCCGCTCACTGCGACTTGCCCCCAGCAGTCCTGACGCGCTCACTGCGAGTTGCCCCCCCACAGTCCTGTCCCGCTGTCAGCAACTTGCCCCCCGCAGTCCTGTCCCGCTGACAGGGACTGGCCCCCGCTGCCCTGACCCGCTCAGAGGGACTGGCCCCTGCAGCCCTGACCTGTTCACAGGGAATGGCCCCCCGCTGCCCTGACCCGCTCACAGCGACTAGCCCCCCGCAGTCCTGTCCCGCTAACAGCCCTGACCCGCTCACAGGGACTGGGCCCCCGCAGCACTGACCCGCTCACTGCAACTTGCCCCCCCGCAGCCCTGACCAACTCACGGGGACTTGCCCCCGCAGCCCTGTCCCGCTGACAGGGACTGGCCCCCGCTGCCCTGACCCGCGCTCTGCGACTTGCCCCCCGCAGACCTGACCCGCTCACTGCGACTTGCCCCCCGCAGCCCTGTTCCGCTCAATGCGACTGACCCGCGCAGCTGTGACCCGCTCACAGGGACTGGCCCCCGCAGCCCTGACCTGCTCACAGGGACTGACCCCCGCCTCCCTGACCCGCTTACCGGGACATGACCCCCCGCAGCCCTGACCCGCTCACTGCGACTTGCCCCCCGCAGCCCTGACCTGCTCACTGCGACCTGCCCCCCCCCGCAGCCCTGACCCGCTCTGGGGTCCCGGCGCCCCACAGCCCTGACCCGCTCACTGCGACTTACCCCCCGCAGCCCTGACCTGCTCACTGCGACTTGCCCCCCGCAGCCCTGACCCGCTCACTGCGACTTGCCTCCGCAGCCCTGACCTGCTGACTGCGACACTGCCCGCCTCAGCCCTGACCCGCTCTCTGTGACTTGCCCCCCGCAGCCCTGTTCCGCTCACTGCGACTGACCCCCGCAGCCCTGACCCGCTGACAGGGACTTGCCCCCCGCAGCCCTGACCCGCTCAGGGGGACCGGCCCCCCGCAGCCCTGACCCACTGACGCGGACCGGCCCCCACGCAGCCCTGACTCGCTCACTGCGACACTGCCCCCCGCAGCCCTGACCCGCTCACAGGGACTGGCCCCCGCAGCCGTGACCCGCTCACAGGGACTGGTCCCCCGCAACCCTGACCCGCTCAATGCGACATTGCCCCCCGCACCCCAGACCTGCTCACTGCGACTTGCCTCCCGCAGCCCTGACCCGCTATGAGGGCCTGCCCCTGCAGCCCTGACCCGCTTGCAGGGAATGGCCCCCGCAGCCCTGACCCGCTCTCTGCAACTTGACCCCCGCGGACCTGACCCGCTCAGAGGGACTTGCCCCTTGCAGTCCTGACCCTCGCACTGCGACCTGCTCCCCGCAGTCCTGACCCGCTCACAGTGACCTGCCCCTTGCAGTCCTGTCCCGCTGACAGGGACTTGCCCCGGCAGCCCTGACCCGCTCAGAGGTACTGGCCCCTGCAGCCCTGACCCACTCACAGGGACTGGCCCCCGCAGCCCTGAACCGCTCTCTGCGACTTGCCCCACGCATCCCTGAGCCGCTCACTGCGACTTGCCCCCCAAAGCCCTGACCCGCTCACAGGGACTTGCCCCTTGCAGTCCTGACCCGCTCACTGCCACCTGCCCCCGCAGTCCTGTCCCGCTGAAAGGGACATGCCCATTGCAGTCCTGACCCGCTCACTGCGACCTGCACCCCCCGCAGTCCTGACCCGCTCACTGCGACACTGCCCCCCGCACCCCTGACCCGCTCACTGTGAATGGCCCCCCGCAGTCCTGACCCGCTCACTGCGACACTGCCCCCCGCACCCCTGACCCGCTCACTGTGAATGGCCCCCCGCAGCACTGACCCGCTCACTGCCACCTGCCCCTTGCAGTCCTGTCCCGGTGACAGGGACTGGCCCCTGCAGCCCTGACCCGCTCACAGGAACTGGCCCCCCGCAGCCCTGACCCGCTCACTGCGACTTGCCCCCCCGCAGACCTGATCCGCTCACTGCGACTTGCCCCCCGCAGTCCTGACCCACTAACTGCAACTGGCCCCCCGCCGCCCTGACCCGCTCAGGGGGACCGGCCCCCCGCAGCCCTGACCTGCTCACGGGGACCGGCCCCCCACAGCCCTGACCCGCTCACTGCGACTTGCCCCCCGCAGCCCTGACCCGGTGACAGGGACTGGCCCCCGCAGCCCTGTCCAGCTCACAGGGACTGGCCCCCACAGCCCTGACCCGCTCACTGCGACTTGCTCCCTGCAGTCCTGTCCCGCTGACAGGGACTTGCCCCCGCAGCCCTGACCCGCTCATTGCGTCTGGCCCCCCGCAGCCCTGACCCGCTCACTGCGGCTTGCCCCCGGCAGCCCTGACCCGCTCAGGGCGACCGGTCCCCCGCAGCCCTGACACGCTCACTGCGACACTACCCCCCGCAGCCCTGACCCGCTCACTGCGACACTACCCCCCGCAGCCCTGACCCGCTCACTGCGACTTGCCCCCCGCAGACCTGACCCGCTCACTGCGATTTGCCCCCCGCAGTCCTGACCCGCTCACTGCGACTTGCCCCCGCAGTCCTGTCCCGCTCACTGCGAATGGCCCCCTGCAGCCCTGACCCGCTCACTGCGAACTATCCCCCGCAGCCCTGACCCGCTCACTGCGACACTGCCCCCGACAGCCCTGATCCGCTCACTGCGACTTGGCCCCGCAGCTCTGACCCGCTCAGAGGGACTGGCCCCCACCGCGCCGACCCGCTCACATGGACTGGCCCCCGCAGCCGTGACCCGCTCACTGCGACTTGTTGCCCGCAGACCTGACCCGCTCAGTGCCATTTGCCCTCCGCCGTCCTGACCCGCTCACTGCGACACTGCCACTCGCAGCCCTGACCCGCTCACTGCGACCTGCCCCCCGCAGCCCTGACCCGCTCACTGCGACACTGCCCCCCCCAGCCCTGACCCGCTCGCAGGGACTGGCCGCCGCAGCCCTGACTCGCTCACAGGTACTGACCCCCCGCAGCCCTGACCCGCTCAATGCTACCCAGCCTCCCGCAGCCCTGACCCGCTCACTGCGACTTGCCCCCCGCAGCCCTGACCCGCTCACTGCGACTTGCCCCACGCAGTCCTGTCCTGCTGACAGGGACTGGTACCCGCACCCCTGACCCGCTCACTGCGACTGGCCCCCCGCAGAGCTGACCCGCTCACTGCGACCCTGCCTCCCGCAGCCCTGACCCCCTCACTGCGACTTGCCCCCTCAGCCCTGACCCGCTCACTGCGACACTGCCCCCCACAGCCCTGATCCGCTCAGGGGGACCAGCACCCCGCAGCCCTGACCCGCTCACTGCGACTTGCCCCCCGCAGCCCTGACCCGGTGACAGGGACTGGCCCCCGCAGCCCTGACCCGCTCACTGCGACACTGCCCACCGCAGTCCTGTCCCGCTGACAGGGACTGGCCCCCGCAGCCCTGACCCGCTCACAGGGACTGGCCCCCCGCAGCCCTGACCCACTCACTGCGATGGGTCCCCGCAGCCCTGACGCGCTCACTGCGACTTGCCCCCCTGCAGTCCTGTCCCGCTGACAGGGACCTGCCCCCCTGCAGTCCTGTCCCGCTGACAGGGACCAGCCCCCCTGCAGTCCTGTCCCGCTGACAAGGACATGCCCCCGCAGCCCTGACCCGCTCACAGGCACTGGCCCCCCGCAGCCCTGAACCGCTCAGTGCGACATTGCCCCCCGCACCCCAGACCCGCTCACTGCGACTTGCCCCACGCAGCCCTGACCCGCTCAGAGAGCCTGCCCCCGCAGCCCTGACCTGCTCACAGGGAATGGCCCCTGCAGCCCTGACCCGCTCACTGCGACTTTCCCCCCGCAGAGCTGACCCGCTCACTGCGACCAGCCTCCCGCAGCCCTGACCCCTCACTGCGACTTGCCCCCCGCAGCCCTAACGCGCTCACAGGGACTGGCCATCCGCAGCCCTGACCCGCTCACTGCAACTTGCCCCCCGCAGTCCTGTTCCGCTGACAGGGACTTGCCCCCGCAGCCCTGACCCACTCACTGCGAGTTGCCACCCGCAGCCCTGACCCGCTCACAGGGACTGACCCCCGCATCCCTGACCCGCTTACCGGGACTGGCCCCCCGCAGCCCTGACCCGCTCACTGCAACTTGCCCCCCGCAGCCCTGACCCGCTCAGACGGCCTGCCCTTCGCAGCCCTGACCCGCTCACAGGGATTGGCCCTCCGCAGCCCTGACCCGGTGACAGGGACTGGCCCCCACAGCCCTGACCCGCTCTCTGCGACTTGCCCCCTGCAGCCCTGACCCGCTCACTGCGACTTGCCCCCCGCAGACATGACCCGCTCACTGCGACTTGCCCCCCGCAGTCCTGTCCCGCTGACAGGGACTGGCCCCCGCAGCCCTGACCCGCTCACAGGGACTGGCCCCCCGCAGCCCTGACCCGCTCACTGCGATGGGTCTCCGCAGCCCTGACGCGCTCACTGCGACTTGCCCACCTGCAGTCCTGTCCCGCTGACAGGGACCTGCCCCCTGCAGTCCTGTCCCGCTGACAGGGACCAGCCCCCTTGCAGTCCTGTCCCGCTGACAAGGACATGCCCCCGCAGCCCTGACCCGCTCACAGGCACTGGCCCCCCGCAGCCCTGCACCGCTCAGTGCGACATTGCCCCCCGCACCCCGGACCCGCTCACTGCGACTTGCCCCACGCAGCCCTGACCCGCTCAGAGAGTCTGCCCCCGCAGCCCTGACCTGCTCACAGGGAATGGCCCCTGCAGCCCTGACCCGCTCACTGCGACTTGCCCCCTGCAGAGCTGACCCGCTCACTGCGACCAGCCCCCCGCAGCCCTGACCCCTCACTGCGACTTGCCCCCCGCAGACCTGACCCGCTCAGGGGGACTGGGCCCCCGCAGCCCTGACCCGCTCACTGCGACTTGCCCCCCGCAGACCTGACCCGCTCACTGCGACCTGCCCCCCTGCACTGCTGTCCCGCTGACAGGGACCTGCCCCCTTGCCGTCCTGTCCCGCTGACTGGGACATGCCGCCGCAGCCCTGACCCGCTCACAGGGACTGGCCCCTGCATCCCTGACCCTCACACCGCGACAATGCCCCCTGCACCCCAGACCCGCTCACTGCGACTTGCCCCCCGCAGCCCTGACCCGCTCAGAGGGCCTGCCCCCGCAGCCCTGACCTGCTCGCTGCGACACTGCACCCCGCAGCCCTGACCCCCTCACTGCGACTTGCCCCCCGCAGTCCTGTCCCGCTGACACGGACTTGCCCCTGCGGCCCTGTCCCGCTTACTGCGACTTTCCCCCCGCAGCCCTGACCCACTGACTGCGACTTGCACCCCGCAGCCCTGACCCCTCACTGCGACTTGCCCCCCGCAGACCTGACCCGCTCAGGGGGACTGGCCCCCGCAGCCCTGACCCGCTCACTGCGACTTGCCCCCCACAGCCCTGACCCGCTCACAGGGACTGGCCCGCGCAGCTGTGACCCGCTCACAGGGACTGGCCCCCGCAGCCCTAACCCGCTCACAGGGACTGGCCCCCCGCAGTCCTGTTCCGCTGACAGGGACTTGCCCCCGCAGCCCTGACCCATTCACTGCGAGTTGCCCCCCGCAGCCCTGACCCGCTCACAGGGACTGACCCCCGCATCCCTGACCCGCTTACCGGGACTGGCCCCCCGCAGCCCTGACCCGCTCAGACGGCCTGCCCCTCGCAGCCCTGACCCGCTCACAGGGCTTGGCCCTCCGCAGCCCTGACCCGGTGACAGGGACTGGCCCCCACAGCTCTGACCCGCTCACTGCCGCTTGCCCCCCGCAGTCCTGTCCCGCTGACAGGGACCTGCCCCTTGCAGTCCTGTCCCGCTGACAGGGACTTGCACCCGCTGCCCTGACCCGCTCTCTGCGACTGGCCCCCCGCAGCCCTGACCCGCTCACTGCGACTTGCACCCCCCAGCCCTGACCCGCTCACTGCGACTTGCCCCCCGCAGCCCTGACCCGCTCACTGCGACTTGCCCCTCGCAGCCCTGACCCGCTCAGAGGGCCTGCCCTCGCAGCCCTGACCCGCTCGCTGCGACTTGACCCCGTCACTGCGACTTGCCCCTTGCAGTCCTGTCCCGCTGACAGGGACTTGCCCCCCGCAGCCCTGACCCGCTCACTGCGACAAGCCCCCCGCAGCCCTGACCCGCTCAGGGGGACCGGCCCCCCGCAGCCCTGACCCGCTCAGGGGGACCGGTCCCCCGCAGCCCTGACCCGCTGATAGGGGCTGGCCCCCGCAGCCCTCAGCAGCTCACAGGGACTGGCCCCCCGCAGACCTGACCCGCTCACTGCAACTGGCCCCCCGCAGCCCTGACCCGCTCACTGCGACTTGCCCCCCGCAGTCCTGTTCCGCTGACAGGGACTTGCCCCCGCAGCCCTGACCCACTCACCGGGACTGACCCCCGCATCCCTGACCCGCTTACCGGGACTGGCCCCCCGCAGCCCTGACACCCTCACTGCGACTTGACCCCCTCACTGCGACTTGACCCCCGCAGTCCTGTCCCGCTGACAGGGACTTGCCCCTGCAGCCCTGCCCCGCTTACTGCGACTTTCCCCCCGCAGCCCTGACCCGCTGACTGCGACTTGCACCCCGCAGCCCTGACCCCTCACTGCGACTTGCCCCCCACAGACCTGACTCGCTCAGGGGGACTGGCCCCCGCAGCCCTGACCCGCTCACTGCGACTTGCCCCCCGCAGCCCTGACCCGCTCACAGGGACTGGCCCGCGCAGCCGTGACCCGCTCACAGGGACTGGCCCCCGCAGCCCTAACCCGCTCACAGGGACTGGCCCCCCGCAGTCCTGTTCCGCTGACAGGGACTTGCCCCCGCAGCCCTGACCCATTCACTGCGAGTTGCCCCCCGCAGCCCTGACCCGCTCACAGGGACTGACCCCCGCAGCCCTGACCCGCTCACTGCGACTTGCCCCTCGCAGCCCTGACCCGCTCACAGGGATTGGCCCTCCTCAGCCCTGACCCGGTGACAGGGACTGGCCCCCACAGCCCTGACCCGCTCACTGCCGCTTGCCCCCCGCAGTCCTGTCCCGCTGACAGGGACCTGCCCCTTGCAGTCCTCTCCCGCTGACAGGGACTTGCCCCCCGCAGCCCTGACCCGCTCACTGCGACTTGTCCCCCGCAGCCCTGACCCGCTCACTGCGACGGAAATTGAATGCAGCAACTGATGGAAATTGAATGCAGTGACAGAGTGAAATGGGATGCAGTGACTGATGGAAATGGGATTCACTGACTGAGGGAAATGGGATGCAGTGACTCTGGAAATGGGATGCAGTACCTGACGGATATTGGATGCAGCGTCCGTGAGAAATGGGATGCAGTGACTGAGTGAAATGGGATGCAGTGACCAAGGGAAATAAAGTGCAGTGACTCAGGGAATGGAGATGCAGTCACTGTGGGAAATGGGATGCAGTGACTGACTGAAATGGGATGCAGTGACTTAGCGAAATGGGATGCAGCGACTAATGGAGTTGGAGTGCAGTGACCACATCAGATTTGGTACTGGGTCATGAACCCGGCCAGGTGTTAGATTTCAAAGTTGGTGATCACCTTGGTGATAGCGATCAGAATTCTGTTATGTTTACTTTAGTGATGGAAAGGGATAGGTGTACACCACTGGGCAAGAGTTATATCTGGGTGAAAGGCAATTACGATGAGATTAGGCAAGATTTAGAGAGCATAGGATGGGGAAGGAAACTGCAGGGGATGGGCCCAGTAGAAATGTGGAGCTTATTCAATGAAAAGCTCCTGTGCTTCCTAGATAAGTATGTACCTGTCAGGCAGGGAGGAAGCTGTAGAGCACGGAAGCCATGGTTTACGAAGGGAGTGGAATCTCTGGTCAAGAGGAGGCAGAAGGCTTCTGTTACTATAAGATGTGAATGATCAGTTGGGGTGCTTGAAGGTTACAAGGTAGCCAGGAAAGACCGAAAGAGAGATCTCAGAAGAGCCAGGAGGAGACATGAGAAGTTGTTGGCGGATAGGATCAGGGTAAACCGTAAACTTTTCTGTCGGTATTTAAGGAATACAAGAATGAGAAAAGTAAGATTAGGTCCAATTAAGGATAGTAGTGGTAAGTTGTGTGTGGAGTCAGATGAGATAGGGGAAGCGCTAAATGAATATTTTTCAACAGTATTCACTCTAGAAAACAACAATGTTGTCGAGGAGAATACAGAGATACAGGCTACTGGACTAGGTGGGATTGAGGTTCACAAGGAAGAGGTATTTGAAATCCTACAGAGGGTGAAGATAGCTATGACCCCTGGGCCGGATGCGATTTATCCTCGGATCCTCGGGGAATCCGGGGAGGAGATTGCCGAGCCTTTGGCATTGATCTTTAACTCATCATTGTCTGCAGGAATAGTGCCCGATGACTGGAGGATAGCAATTGTGGTTCTCCTGTTCAAGAAGGGGAGTAGAGACAACCCTGGTAATTATCGGCCAGTGAGCCTTACCTTAGTTGTTGGTAAAGTGTTGGAAAAGGTTCTGAGGGATAGGATTTACAATCATCTAGAAAAGAATAAATTGATTAGGGATAGTCAGCACAGTTTTGTGAAGGGTAGGTCGTGCCTCACAAACCTTATTGAGTTCTTTGAGAAGGTGATCAAACAGGTAGATGAGAGTAAACCGGTTGATGTGGAGTATATGGATTTCAGCAAGGCGTTCGATAAGGTTCCCCAAAACAGACTATTGTACAAAATGCAGAGGAATGGAATTGTGGGAGATATAGCAGCTTGGATCGGAAATTGGCCTGCTGAAAGAAGACAGAGGGTGGTAGTTGATGGGAAACGTTCATCCTGGAGACCAGTTACTGGTGGTGTACCGCAAGGGTGGGTGTTGGGTCCACTGCTGTTTGTCATTTTTATAAATGACCTGGATGAGGGCGTAGAAGGATGGGTTAGTAAATTTGCAGACGACACTAAGATAGGTGGAGTTGTGGAGAGTGACAAAGGATTGGTTGCAGAGAGACATAGATAAGCTGCAGAGCTGGGCTGAGAGGTGGCAAATGGAGTTTAATGCAGACAAGTGTGAGGTGATGCACATCGGCAGGAGTAACCAGAAGGCAAAGTACAGGGCTAATGGTAAGATTCTTAGGAGTATACATGAGCAGAGAGATCTCGGTGTCCATGAACACAGATCCTTGAAAGTTGCCACCCAGGTTGACAGGGCTGTTAAGAAGGCATACAGTGTTTTAGCTTTGATTAATAGAGGGATCGAGTTCCAGAACCAAGAGGTTATGGTGAAGCTGTACAAAACTCTGGTGCGGCCGCACTTGGAGTATTGTATACAGTTCTGGTCACCGCATTATAAGAAGGATGTGGAAGCTTTGGAAAGGGTGCAGAGGAGATTTACTAGGATGTTGCCTGGTATGGAGGGAAGGTCTTACGAGGAATGGCTGAGGGACTTGAGGGTGTTTTCATTTGAGAGAAGAAGGTTGAGAGGTGACTTAATTGAAACATATAAAATAATCAGAGGGTGAGATAGGGTGGATAGGGAGAGCCTTTTTCTTAGGATGGTGACGGTGAGCATGAGGGGGCATAGCTTTAAATTGAGGGGTGAAAGATATAGGACAGATGTCAGAGGTAGTTTCTTTACTCAGAGAGTAGTAAGGGATTGGAACGCTTTGCCTGCAACGGTAGTAGATTCGCCAACTTTCAGTACATTTAAGTGGTCATTGGACAAGCATATGGACGTACATGGAACAGTGCAGGTTAGATGGGCTTGAGATCGACATGACAGGTCGGCACAAGATCGAGGGCCGAAGGGCCTGTACTGTGCTGTAATGTTCTATGTTCTATGTTCTATGGCTAGCTCTCCCTGTACTCCGTGTGATTTAACTTCCCTACTGGACCTCTGTGAGGAACCTTCTTGAACGCCTTACTGAAGCCCATATACGTCCATCTTTCTGCCTTAATCAATGCTCTTCATTACTACTTTAAAAAACTCATTCAAATTACATGAGTTATGATTTCCTGTGCACATGTGTCCTCGGATCCCATGGACTGTTTCCTGTTCTAACAGTCTTCAAATGGGGGATCTTGTCAAAAGCTTTGCTGATGCCCAAGTAGACTGTATCAAATGCATTGCCCTCATCCACACACCTAGTTAGCTCTTCAGTCATAGATTCATAGAGTCATACAGCACAGAATCAGGACCTTCAGCCCCAATCATCTGTACTGACCAGGTGTCCCAAACTTAACCGGTCCCATTTGCCTGCGTTTGGTATCCGTCTAAACCTTTCCTCATTGTGTACCTGTCCAAATGTCTTTTAAATACTGTAATATTATCTGCCTCTACCACGTCTGTTGGCAGCTCATTGCATTCACGCACCACCCTCTGTGTGCGACAAGTTGCCTCTCGGGTCACTTTTAAATCTTTCCCCTTTCACATTTGAACCTCCTCCCTTCTAGCTTTGGACTCCCCGACCTTGGTTATTCCCCTTATCAATGCCCATCATGATTTTTTACACCTCTGGAAAGTCACCCCTTCGTCTCCGATATGCCAGGGAAAAAGTCCGAGCCGATCCACCACTCCTCGTAAACCCTCCAGTCCCGGCAATGACCTTTTGTAATTATTTTTGCACTCTGTATAGTTTAACAGCATTCTTCCTACGGCAGGATAACCAGAATTCACTGAAGTATTATGACATAGAACATAGAACATTACAGCGCAGTACAGGCCCTTCGGCCCTCGATGTTGCGCCGACCTGTGAATCCAACCTGAAGCCCATCTAACCGACACTATTCCATTACCATCCATATATTTAGCAATGTTCATTTAAATGCCCTTAAACTTGGCAATCTACTCCTGTTGCAGGCAGGGCATTCCGCACCCATACTACTCTCTGAATAAAGAACCTCCCTCTGACATGTGTCCCATATCTATCTCACCTCTATTTAAACCTATCTCCACTCGTGCTCGCCATCACCATCGAGGAAAAAGGCTGTCGCTGTCCACCCTATCTAATCCTCTGATTATCTTGTATGTCTCCATTAAGTTGCCTCTTCACCTTCTTCTGACAAAAACAGCCTCAAGTCTCGAAGCTTTTCCTCATAAGACCTTCCTTCCACACCAGACAAGATCCTAACAAACCCCCTCTAAATCCTTCCGATAATGTGGCGATCAGAACTGTACGCAATACTCCAAGCGCGGCTGCACCAGTGTTTTGTACAGCTGCAACATGACCTCATGGCTCCGAAACTCAATCTCTGTACCAATAAAACCTAACACGCCGTACGCCTTTTGAACAAGCCTATCAATCTGCGTGGCAATTTTCAGGGATCGACACACATGGACACCGAGATCTCTCTGCTCATCCACACCACCAAGATTCTGGGCAGCACGGTGGCTCAGTGGTTCGCATTGCAGCCTCGGGCAATCGTCTGTGCGAAGTTTGCACGTTCTCCCCGTGTCTGCTTGCATTTCCTCCGGGTCCTCCGGTAAAGGCGGATAAGGGAGAGGAGGGGAATATGTGTCTGGTGGCGGCATCATGCTGGTGGTGGTGGAAATGGTGCCTGATGTTTGTATGGATGTGGGCATGTGGGTTGATAGGTAAGATCAAGTGGAAGCTTATTGCTGTCTTGGGAGGGAAGAGAAAAGGTGAGGGCAAAAGTGCGGGAGCTGGGTTGGACACAGTTGAGGGCCTTGTTGACCGCGGAGCCGGGGAATCCTCAGTTGAGGAAGAAGATGGACATTTTGCAGGCTCCCTTGTTGATGTTGGCCTCATGAGAACATATTCGATGGAGATGGAGGAAGTGAGAGAAGAGGTTGGAGTCTTTACAGAAAGTGGGGTGTGAGGATATATAGACCAGGTAGCTGTGAGAGTCAGAGAGTTTGTAATGGATATTAGTGCGAAGCCTACCCCCAGGAATGGAAGCAGAAATGTTGAGGAAGGGAAGGGTGGAGTCAGAGATAGAGCAGGTGAAAGTGAGGGCAGGACGGAAATTGGAGGCGAAGTTGATGAAGTTTTCCAATTTCAGACAAGAGAGAGAAGCAGCCGGATGATATCATTGATGTATCGGAGAAAGTGTTGTGGGTGGGAATGTTCCACGTACCCCGTGAAGAGACAGGTATAACTCGGGCCCATGCAGGTGCCCGGAGCTGCTCCTCTTACCCGAAGAAAATGAGAGGAGTTAAACAAGAAGTTGTTGAGGGTGAGGATGAGGTCGACCAAGTGGAGGAGGGTGGTGGTGTGAGGGGAATGTTCAGTTCTTTGCTCCAGGTAGAAGAGGACAGCCCGAAGAACCTCCCGGTGGGGAATGGATGTGTAAAGGAATTCCATGTTCATGGTAAAGAGGACGCAGCTGGAACCGGCAAACTGATGTTTTTAAACCTGCGTAAGATGTCAGAGTATTTCTGGATGTACGTGGGCAGGGCTTGGACCAGGGGACAGAAGATTGAGTCAAGGTAGGAAGAGATGAGTTCTGTGGGGCAGGAACAGGCTGAAACAATGGGTCTGCCAGGACAGTCTCATTTGTGGATTTTTAGGGGGCGTAGGAGCAACCTGTGGGGAGCTGTGGCCTTTCAGCTTGGAAGCAGAGGGGGAAGATCACCGGACAGACCAAGATCAGTTACTGTAGTAGATACAATGGCCCGGTGCGGTCATGGTCCAGGAGAAGATGGAGGAGGTATCTGAGAGCTGGCGCTCAGCCTCTGCAAGATAGACTTCAGCTCACCAGACCACAGCAGCACCACCTTATCGGCAGGCTTAATAACAAAGTCAGGGTGAGATATGAGTGCGTGGAGGGCAGTCAGTTGGGCAGGACGTAGGTTGGGTTTGGTGCGGGGAACAGAGAAATTGAGGTGATATCACATCGACAGTTCTCAATGAACAGATTGAGTGCACCTGCATTCCCACCTTAACAATTCTGCACTGAGGGGGTCTGCACTGAGGGGTGCCATTAACTGTATATTTTTCCGTAATAGTTGATTTCCCAAAGTGGAGCATCTCACATTTAATGGATTAAAATCCACTTGCAGTTTCTGCAACTGATCTGTATCCTTTTATGACGTCTACACTCATCACGATTCTACCAATCATTCTATTGTCTGCAAACTTGCTAACCCATCCATCTATATTTTCACCTCAGTCATTTTGTATAGACCACAAACAGCAGAGGTCCCAGCACAGATCCCTGCGGAACACCAATCGTCCTGGATCTACAGCCTGAAAAGCACCTTTCCACCACTTGCCTCTGTCTTCTCTGGGCAAGCCAGTTGTGAATCCAAGCATCCAAGCCACCATGGACTCGGTGCATCTTAATTTTCTGGATGATCCTACCATGAGGCACCTTGTTGAAAGTATTGCTAAAATCCATGAAAACAATATCCACTGCTCTACCTTCATTGATCACATTCGTCACCTCCTCAAAAAATTCAGTCAAGTTAGTAAGACATGACCTGCCCTGCACAAAGCCATGCTGACTGTCCCTAATTAGGCCATGCTGTTCCAAATACAGATAAATACAATCCCTAAGAATTCTCTCCAATAGCTTCCCAATGAACGATGAGAAACTCGCTAGTCGAGAGTTTCCTGGATTGACCCTATTTCCCTGCTTGAACAGAAGAAGAACATTTAGCAACTTGCTAATCTTCCAGTACCCCTCCAGTGGCTACCAAGGATACAAAGATATTGCTGACTGCCCCGACAATCTCCTCTCTCACCTCGCTCAAAAACCTTGAGTAGATACCATTGGGTCCTGAGGACTTATCCACCTTAATGCTCTTTCTTGATTTCAAAATGCTGTTATCATATTCGCATGCTCCACACAAATCCCACTATCCTCCATACCCTTCGCCTGAGTGAATAGTGATGCACAGTACTCATTTAGGATCTTGCCCACATCCTCTGCTTCCAAACACAAGTTCCGTCCTTTATCCTGAATGGTCGTACCTTCTTGCTATTTATCCCCTTGTTTTAGATGTATGCACAGAATGCCTTGGGATTTCCTTCAACCCTCCTTGCCAAGGTCATTTCATAGCCTTTCTTTTTCTGCTTTCTTTATGTCGGCCCTGTTCGATTTTAGCTTCGTAAACCTGACATATTTTTGTTTTTCCCTTTTGACGAACTTCACAACCTCCCCAATTATCCAAGGGTCTTTTACCTTGCCATCCTTGTCCTTCCTCCTTCCTGATCCTAAACTCATAAGCAGGCCTTTAAACAATTCCCATATGGCAAATGTGACAGCTCCTCCCAATTAACACTCCCCAGCTCCTACCTAAAACTGATATAATTTACTCTCCCCCAAGGTCCTGACTTGTCCTTCTTCATAGCAATCTTAAAATTGAAGGAGTTGTGATCACTATTTCCAAAATGCTTTCCCACCCTTCTCACCAGTTACCTGACCAGGACAAAGTCCAGTATGGCCCATCTTCTATCCACATACTGTGTCAAGAAACTCTCTTGGATAGTCTTAACAAATTCAGCCTCATTTAAACTCTTGTTGTAAGGGAGTCCCAGTCAATACCGGGGAGGTGAAATTCACTGACTGTGACAACTCTGAGTTATTGCATCGTTTCAAAAGCTGCCTACATATTTGTTCCTCAGTGTGTCAGTGGCTACAGGGGAGCAGGCTATTAATTTAATCTGATCAGAGTGATTGTGTCTATCTTATTTTTGAATGCTACCTCTATTGCCTCAGTGGGCAGGCCCTCCAGAATGTCCTTTCGAGGTGCAGATGTAACATTTCCCACAGGTTCGGAGTGCACCTCCTTCTTTTACCTTCCCCTCTATCTTGTCTAAAGCAATGAAACCCTGGAACATTGAGCAGCCAGTCCGGTCTCTGTCTCAACCAAGCCTCTGTAATGGCCTCAACATCAGAGTCCCATGTACTGATCCAGGCTCTAAGCTCATCTGCCTTACCGATAATACTCCTTGCACTGAAATAAACATATTTCAGCTTGTTCATGCCATCATGTTCATGTACCTGTCTCTGGCTGCCATTCTTTTCTGATTTATTGGTCCTAGCATGTACCTGCCATCAATTCATCTACTTGCTGACCTGCTGCTCTGGTTCCCAGCTGCCTGCCAGTCTTTAAATCCTCCCAAGTAGCACTAGCAAACCTCCCTGTTGAGGGTATTTGTTCCCGTTCAGTTTCGGTGCAACCCATCCCTCTTACACAGGTCACCCCTTGCCCAAGAAGCGGTCGCAATTATCCGTGAACCTGAAAGCCTGCCCCCAGTACCAGCTCCTTAACCAATGCATTCATCTCACCTATCTTTCTCTGACTTAACTCACTAACATGTGGCACTCGTGGCAACCCATAAATTATTACCCTCTAGGTCCTGCCTTTCAGCCTCTTTGCCAACTCCTTGTACACAGTCCGCAGGATCACATCCCTCTTTCTACCTACGTCATTGGTACCAATGTGCACAATGGCCTCTGGCTGCTCACCCTCCCCGTTAAGAATTTGTTGCAACCACTCAGAGATTTCCTTGACCTTGGCACCAGGGAGGCAACACACAGCCCTGGTATCTCAAATGTGGCTACAGAAACTATGCCCCCAACGAATGAGTCTCCAACCACGATCACTCACTTGGATTTACCTGACCCTGTCCCACAGCAGGGCGGTTTGTACAACGGACCTGGCTACTGCTGATTATATAACCGTTCCGGTTTAGTTTTAGATCAGTGTTAACCTTGATGAAGTGGATAGCCAAGCACCTCAGTGGTCTACAGTACAGGAGAAATTAATTCTTAAGCTCACGGATTCTGTGACAGTCAAAGACAAGCACTGAATTTTTCTAACCTCATTTCCAACACCTGGCCCATCGCCCTGCATGGCTTGGATAACACTTGCACATTTAAAACAAATGTAAGGATGATGGTAAGGACATGGAATTTTGTGATATGGTCATATTCGCTCTTGTTGGAGCTGATTGCTGCTTCGCACTTGTATGGTGCAAATGTTACTTATCCTTTGTCAGGCCAAGCCTGATAATTGTCCAAGTCTCACTGTATTTTCTCATCGTTGACTTCACTGTTGGAAAAGTCATGAATTCTGCTGGACACCTGGACAATATTCAATGAACATTCATGTCTCCACTTTGGTTCAAGTGAAGACATGACTTCAACCAGTGCAGGTATCCAGTGAATGCCACTGACTCAACTTCCTATTCCTCTGCTGAACACCACATTCAATCAGAAGTTGCCAGGGTGGAAATGACAGATTGCACTTTCCTTCCTTTTCAAGCTCAGGATCTATGATCATATTTGTGGTAAATCCTGAATGAGGTTGCGAGAAGTGTGGCATGACGAAAAGTAAACTGAGCCTCAGTGTGCAACTGTTTGACAGCACTGTCATCCAGATGTTGCATTACTTTGCTGATGATTGAGAATACATTGAGGTCATAATTGGTCAGGACAATTTGTCTGCCGATTGCGTGATAGGTCATCTTTCTCTGAAATGTGAGTGTCGCAAGTGTTTAAAAATGTACTGGAAAACATTTACTGTTGGTGTGCTGACCTTGGGGCACATTGTTCCAATACAGTTTCTGGGATGCTGCCAGGTGCTATGGCATTTGCAGTATCCAGAACATTCAGTCTTGTCATTGCGTGAAATAATTTGAATTGCGTGTAAGTTAAGATCTGTGATGCCTCCTCAGGATGAGGGCAAGAAGATCATCCAGACTGATGCTCTGAATGGTTTGATCTGCCTCTTCACCTTTTGTTCGTAACATCTTGTAATAACTGCCATGTAGCCTGATGAGAAACTAAAGCTCATCTTGATTCATTTGCATTCGAAGGTGCCTATTTTTCCCAAACAAAAGGACCCATCACTGAGTGGGAAGTATGGAGAATGTTCTCGACATCAGTGGTGAGATAATGCTGGATCTTGACCAGCAAAACCATTGTTGTGTTGTTGAAATGCAAACAAAAATCTATATGATGTAAACTTTATTCTCAGCTAATCCCTTTCTCAAATGACAGATTGTGATGTTGGTTCCTGGAAAGCCTCCATTGTTGGAGGACGAGAATCCGTATCCAATTGAAGCAGCATAGGCTTTTGGGATGACTGTGGAAACCACTGCTTATGCCTTGCTTCAAGCATTGTCAAGGAATGATATTGACTATGCAACACCGATTGCGAGGTGGCCAACGATGCAACAGAACTATGGTGGTGGATTTCACTCGACGCAGGTAAATGCTTGAGATCACAACAACAGGCATTCAGATATTTCCATTGATCATGTTACTAACTGGTGGTTGTTGCAGTTTGCAATCAAACTGGACACTACATTTTCATCTGCAGGTTTGGTGCATTGGCACAAATTCCAGTTCTTGAATGGTGTTAATCCTTGGTTAAATTCTTAGATGCACTTTGACTGTGCATCACTTTTCCTTTTGGCATTGTCCTTGAAAAGTGCCTGTTTCTGTAAACCTTCACTTGCTTGTCACAGGATCATTGAGGGACAGCATAATAGAGTGCTATGGCAATGGAACAGACCCTTCAGCAAATTGTATGTGCCCTCACAAGATGCAAGTCCCGAACTATTCTCATCACATTTCCCAGCTCTCGACCCAGAGCCTTGTATGCCTTGGCATCGCAAATGCCCAATCAAAGACCTGTTCAATGTTATCATGGTTTCTGACTCTACCACCCACACAGTCGGTGCGTTCCACATTCTCACCACAGTTTGGGTGCAAAAACAAGTAAGTTTCCTCAAGAGATAGTAGGAACTTGCCAATGCTGGAGAATCTGAGAGAACAAGGTGTAGAACTGGATGAACACAGCGGGCCGAGCAGCATCAGAGAAGCAAGAAAGCTGACGTTTCGGGTCGAGACCCTTCTTCAAAAATGGGGGAGGAGAAGGGGATTCTGAAAAAAATAGGGAGAAGTGGGGAGGCAGATAGAAGATTGGTAAAAGAGAAGTTAAGTGAACTGTCCTGTGCTGTCCACTCACTGTCCCCTGCTCCAGAATCATAGAATAAGAGAATTCTCCAGAATTAGACCAGAAGGCCATGAGACATAGGAGTGGAGGTAAGGCCATTCGCCCCATCAAGTCCACTCCACCATTTAAATCATGGCTGATGGGCATTTCAACACCACTTCCCTGCACTCTCCGCATAGCCCTTGATTCCTTTTGAGATCAAGAATTTGTCGATCTCTGCCTTGAAGGCGTCCAACATCCCGGCCTGCACTGCACTCTGCGGCAATGAATTCCACAAGCCCACCACTTTCTGCCTGAAGAAATGTCGTCTGATTTCAGTTTTAAATTGAACCCCTCGAATTTTAAGGCTGTGCCCACGGGTCCTCGTCTCCCCTGCTAACGGAAACAACCTCCTAGCGTCCACCTCTTCTAAACCATACATTATCTTGTAAGTTTTTATTAGTTCTCCCCTCAACCTTCTAAACTGTAGTGAGTACAATCTCAGGATCCTTAGCCATTCATCGTAGGTGAAGCCTACCATTCCAGGGATCATCCGTGTGAATTGAACAAGCACTTCATTCCATTGTGTCTGTAACCACTGAAGCCACACTAAGTTCACATTCGGCTCATGTTTTAGCAATAGGCCCGTTGCCTTGAATGTTATTTCATTTTAAGTGCTGTACCAACCCTTTTTCTTTAATGTGAAAAGATTATCCACCACCTCAACTAAAGTCCCAGACAATGAATTCCAAACCCCCAGCACCTTCTGGGTGTCTTTTCTTTCCTGAAATTCCTTCGGAGCCTTTTAGCTTAAATGTATGTATCTCTTCCCCCCCGTCCCCCCGCCTCCCCGACCTCCCACCCCATGAATGGTCGTTCTGCTTCCCTCGCCTAGACCCATCAGAATGCAGACCATTTTTTCAGGACCTTCTTCAACCTTCCCTATTCGGAAGAAAACAAGCCAACCTTATCCAGATAAAACAGTGATGCTGCCTGGCCTGCAGTGTTCCTCCAGCTCCACGCTGTGTTATCTCAGACTCCAGCATTGACAGTTCCTGTTATCTCAAACTTATCCAGACTCTCCATCGAGTTAAAATGCTTCACTCCCTCAGAACATCCTGATGAATGTCCTCCACACATGCTCAAATGCAATCACCTCTTTTCTATAATGAAGAGACCATTAGAACATAGAGCATTACAGCGCAGTACAGGCCGTTCGACCCTCGATGTTGTGCCGACCTGTCATGCCGATCTGAAGCCCATCTAACCTACACTATTCCATGTACGTCCATGTGCTTATCCAATGACGACTTAAATGTACCGAAAGTTGGCGAATCTACTACCGTTGCCAGCAAAGCGTTCCATTCCCTTACTACTCTCTGAGTAAAGAAAGCGCAATGTCCAGTTTAGAATAACAAGCTCACAAGAGAGATGACCTGGTTTTAGATATCACTCGGGGCCACAGACTCAGAGACAAAGCAAGACGACTCTGCGATTTGATGTAGAAACTGCTGACACTCCGAAGCCTGCAGCCCTCCTCCAATTCTCAAGTCAGAAGTGTGTCAATGACGGTGCAGATCCAACAACACTGAAAACAATCTTGAGTCTAGGCCAAAGCAGCCCCTTGCTTGGCACCGTATCCATTCTCTCCACAGCCAACTCCAAGAGACAATAATGTGTCCCTGTACAAGATGCACTGCCACATTTTTTACCCACTATTCTGACAGACACCTTTCCAGACTTAGAAAACTCATCTTCAAGGGCAAGGACATCAGACATGGTAGCACTAACCCCAGTAAAAATCACCTCCAAGCTACTCACAAACTTATTTGGAAATGAATGGTTGTTACTGGGCCAATCTTCGTAATCTCTTTTGGAACAGCATTGTGGGTCTCTGTACAGCAACATGAAGCTGTTCAAGAAGTCAGTTCATGCTGGACAATCAGCAACAGCTATGTCTCATTAAAGAATAAATAAATCGGAAAGAAATCCATCTGAGAGTCACAGGCAAATGGGTACTTTTTTTGTTCACTCAGCAGATTGTGGGCTATCACCAATTTTGAAAATGACAAATGAAGCTTTTGTTTGGGTGGGTATTGACAGCAGCTGCCCCCAAAATAAAAAGAAAATGGGAACTGCAGATGCTGGAGAATCCAAGATAACAAAGTGTGGAGCTGGATGAACACAGCAGGCCAAGCAGCATCTCAGGAACACAAAAGCTGACATTTCGGGCAGAGACCCTTCATCAGAAAAGAGGGAGGAGGAGACAGTTCTGAAATAAACAGGGAGAGGGGGAAGGCAGATTGAAGATGGACAGAGGGGAAGATAGGTGCAGAGGAGACAGACGAGCAATAAGGAAGGAGAGGATCAAATATGAAGGTAGGCTAGCTAGTCATATTAGAAATCACAGTGAAAGCTTCTTTCAATACATAAGAAACAAACATGAGGCAAAAGTAGACACTGGGCTGCTCCAAATTGATGCTGGAAGGCTAGTGATGGGAGATAAGGAAGTAGCTGAAGGACTTAATAAGTACTTTGCGTCAGTCTTCACAGTGGAAGACATGAGTAGTATGCCAACACTTAGGGAGAGTCAGGGGGCAAAGTTGAGTACGGTAGGCATTACAAAAGAGAAAGTGCTAGAAAAGCTAAAAGGTCTAAAAATTGCTAAATCTCCTGGCCCCGAAGGGCTACATCCTAGAGTTCTGAGGAAGGTGGCTGAGGAAATAGCAGAGGCTTTGGATGTGATCTTTCAAAAGTCCCTGGAGTCAGGGTAAGTCCCAGATGATTGGAAAATTGATGTTGTAACCCCCTTGTTTAAGAAAGAATCAAGGCAAAAGATGGAAAATTACAGGCCGATTAACCTGACTTCGGTAGTTAATAAAATTCTTGAATCATTGTCAAGGATGAGATTTTGAAATTCCTGGAAGTGCAGGGTCAGATTAGAACAAGTCAGCATGGATGTAGTAAGGGGAGGTCGTGCCTGCCAAACCTGTTAGAATTCTTTGAAGAGGTAACAAGTATGTTAGCCCAGGGAAACCCAGTGGATGTTATCTATCTAGACTTCCAAAAGGCCTTAGGAAAGTGTCTCACGGGAGGCTGCTGAGCAAGGTGAGGGCCCATGGTGTTCGAGATGAGCTACTGGCTTGGATTGAGGATTGGCTGTCTGATAGAAGGCAGAGAGTTGGGATAAAAGGCTGTTTTTCGGCATGGCAACCGGTGACGATTGGTGTCGCAGGTTTCGGTGTCGGGGCCGCAGCTGTACACCTTACGTATTGATGATCTGGATGAAGGAACCGGGGTCATTCTGGCGAAGTTTTCCGATGATACGAAGATAGGTGGACAGGCAGGTAGTACTGAGGAGGTGGAGAAGCGGCAGAAAGAGTTAGACAGTTTAGGAGAGTGGTCCAGGAAATGGCTGATGAAATTCAATGTGGGGTTTTGCACTTTGGTAAAAAGAATACGGGCATGGACTATTTTCTAAATGGTGAGAAAATTCGTAAAGCTCAAGTACAAAGGAATCTAGAAGTGTTGGTCCAGGATTCTCTAAAGGTTAACTTGCAGGTAGAGTCCGTAATTAAGAAAGCGAATGTAATGTTGTCCTTTATCGCAAGAGGGTTGGAATATAAAAGCAGCGATGTGCTTCTGAGGCTTTATAAAGCTCTAGTTAGGCCCCATTTAGAATACCATGTCCAATTTTGAGCCCCACACCTCAGAAAGGACATACTAGCCCTGGAGCGTGTCCAGCGGAGATTCACACGGATGATCCCTGGAGTGGTAGGTTTGACATATGATGAACGGCTAAGGATCCTGGGATTGTCCTCATCAGAGTTTAGAAGGTTGAGGGGAGATCTAATAGAAACTTACAACATAATGTCTGCCTCAGAAGGGGTGGACGCTAGGAAGTTGTTTCCGTGAGGCCGGGAGACTAGGACCCGTGGGCACAGCCTAAAAATTAGAGGGGGTAAATTTGAAACGGAAATGAGATGACAATTGTAAAGCCAGAGAGTGGCGGGCTTGTGGAAATCATTGCCACGGAGTGCAGTCGGGGCCAGGACGTTGGATGCCTTCGAGGCAGAGATCGACTAATTCTTGATGTCACGAGGAATCAAGGGCAACGGGGAGAGTTCAGGGAAGTGGAGTTGAAATGCCCCTGAGCCATGATTTAAATGGTTGAGTGGACTTGATGGGCCGAATGGCCCTACTTCCACTCCGATGTCTTCTGGTCTTAAGTAAAAGGGGCGGATATGAAGCCAGTAGAGGTGAGTGTGGGTGTGGAGGTAGGGAGGGGATAGGTCAGTCTGGGGAGGACCGACAGGTCAAGGGGGCAGGAAGAGGTTAGTAGGTAGGGAATGGGGGTTTGGCTTGAGCTGGGAGGAGGGGATCGGTCAGAGGAAGAACAGATTAGGGGACGAGCTGGGCTGGTTTTGGGATGCAGTGGTGGGAGGGGAGATTTTGGAGCTTGTGAAATCCACGTTGATAGCATTGGTATGCAGAGCTCCCAAGGCTCAGTTAAGGAAGGACAATAAACACTGGCCAGTCAGTCATACATCCAGCAAAAAAAGTTTATTTTTTTTTAAAAAAAGGATGCACCTGTTAATCAAGTGGCAAAGCATTATCGAGTTTTGAGAAGATTTGTAGCTCAGGGTTGAGGTTCTGGATGTCAGATTGCTCACTGAGCTGGAAGGTCAGTTTGCAGACGTTTCGGCACCATTCCGGGTAAAATCTTCAGGGAGCATCCGGGGAAGCGCTGGAGTTAGGTCCCGCCTTCTCTTTCAGTGTTCCGGTTTCCTTGGGTTGGTGATGTCATTTCCGGTTCCTTTTCTCAGAGGATGGGAGGGGGATTTGGCGCCAACGTGTTCTCCCGAGTGTAGTTTGTGTGTGGCATGAACTGCCAGAGGAGTGACAGAGGCTGTTATACTCACAGTATTGAGAAGTCACCTGCAGGGACACATGAATAGGAAGGGGCTGGAGGGATATGGGCTCCAGGCTGGCAAACAGAACTAGTCAGTTACGGTGTCTGGTCGGCCTGGAGGAGTTGGACTGAAGGGTCTGTTTCCCTGCTGTACAACTCGACGACTCTGTCTCTCTCTCTCCCATTTTCTCCAAACCCACCCCCCGCGACACACACAATCTCTGTCTCTCCAACTCTCTGTGTGTGCCTCACTCTATGTCTCTGTCTCTCTGTGTCGTCTTGTCTCTGCCACCTCGCTGTGCACTTCTGTCTCTCTCCTCTCTCACTCTGTCTCTTTGGTCTCTGTGTGCGCCCCTCTCTATCTCTCGTCTTGTATCTGGCTCCCTGTGTGTGTGCTTCTGCCGTTCTCTCTCCCCTGTCTCTCCGTCTGTCCCTGTGAACCTCTCTCTGTCCCCTATCCCCCGCCCCCCTGTGTCTCTCTTCCTCTCTATCCGAGCCTCTCCACCCGCTCAGCAGGGAGCATTGTGAGTTTTTTTGAACGAAGTTTAAAAATCTCTATTTAAACCCAACCCATCCGCAATCAGACTGCATTTCTAATCCCCCCTCTCTCTCACACACACACACACACACACACACACACACACACACACAGAGTCTGTCTCTTTCTCCCTCTCAGTAAATCCCCTTCCTCTCCTGTTCCTACTCACGCCTTTCCCCCGCTCTCCGTCGGCGACGAGTCCGCTGTCTGGATCCCTTTTCCCAGGAGGGTTCTGAGGACCCAGCTGTTCGGCAGCGGGGATCATCGCACCACGCTCCCGGACCCCTACAACCTCATGTTCTCCAGCGGCCTCCAGCATGACCACCGGGCTGGGAGCAGGCATCCGGGCTGCTGGAGCGCTCGCTGCTCAGTGGCTCGGCCGTGCGTCGGGAGCGGGGATCCAAGGTGGGAGAAGGCCTCTTCACCCGGCGCCTGGGCACAGCTGCCTGGCACCGAGCCCGCGCTCCCCGACTATCCGGCCACGGGTCCGCGACGCCTTCCGTAGCTGAGCAGCCTACAACTATGTCCTACTGCAAGGTAAGCTGGGGGTGGTGGTTTGGGGTGAAGGGAGGATTGGGGACATGAGCACGGTCCCTGTTTCACATCGTGCGCCGCTCCTATCCCAAAGCGAGGTGTTGGGAATGGATGTTTTGGGGGTGAGAATTCCCCTCCCCGGGTGAGGGGAAGGCTGGGGACATTGGGAGGCTGTCTATTATCCAGCCTTGCGCGGGTTTCCGTAGCCGACCAGCCTGCAGCTCTCGTACCACATGGTAAAGGGAAGGAGGCGGATGGGATGGGGTCGGGGTTGGAGGATAGCCGTCCTGGAAGTGAGTGGACATGGGGAGAGTCACTAGTGTGCAGCCCAGTGACTGAGTGGCCTACAGCTACTGTAAAAGGGTCGGATTAGGAGAGGGGTGTTGTAGGGAGGTTTGGGGTCACGGGCAGCGCCGCTTTCTGCAGCCGAACAGCCATTGCCACAAGATTGGATGGGAGGAGGTGTTTTAGGAGCGAAGGGATGCCCCCTCCCCCTGCCGCTGTGGGAAGTAGGATCTTTATCGCACAGCCCTCCCTAGTCGAATAGCACCCCGGCAACAAGGTGAGAAGGCAGGAGGGGCTCCCGGGGATGAGGGAAGGACACAACCACTGTCAGTATAAGGTTAGGGGGTGATCATACCCCTTCCAGGGGCTGAGGGGAGCTCCTGATGCCTAGGGGGTGATCATACCCCTTCCAGGGGCTGAGGGGAGCTCCTGATGCCAAGCGAACAGCCGAGATGGAGACGCAGCTCTCCGACCTCAAGGGAACCCTGTCTCAGAGGCTGGAGCATTTCCAGCCGGAGCTCTGAGGGAAAGGGTCATCGCACCCAAAACGCTACCTCGGGACTTTTTCTTCACAGATGCTGAGCATTTCCAGCAACTTGTGTTTGCATTTCCAACCGGAGGTGGGTTTGTGGAGAGACACCATGGGACGGGAATGGGTGTGGGGTTTGATGGGGCAGTCACAGAGACTGTCGAGAGAGAGAGAGGCAACTCCTGTGTCAGGGTTTGGAAAATCTCCGGCAGTTCTTCATTTCTGTCTCAGCCGAAGGCGCTGCGTGCTTCGGTTTCCTTTCCTCTTGTACTCTCCGTGAATAAAGCCAGAGTGAGTTTGTGGGCGGAGAGAGAGAGAGAGAAGGGACAGAAAGATGGAAATAAGGGAACATGACAAGGGAGTGAAATTAGAGCCAGCAGAGGTGAGAGAGGGGGAGAGAATCAGAGGAAGGGAGGAAGAGCAAGAAAACACAAACAAAGGAGAATGGGGGGGTAACAAGGTGTTGATGTGGATGAACACAGCAGGACAAGCAGCATCAGGGACGCAGGGAAGCTGATGTCAGAGATGATGGGAACTGCAGATGCTGGAGAATCCAACATAATAAAATGTGAGGCTGGATGAACACAGCAGGCCCAGCAGCATCTCAGGAGCACAAAAGCTGACGTTTCGGGCCTAGACCCTTCATCAGAGACGGGGATGGGGTGAGGGTTCTGGAATAAATAGGGAGAGATGGGGAGGCGGACCGAAGATGGAGAGAAAAGAAGATAGGTGGAGAGAGTATAGGTGGGGAGGTAGGGAGGGGAGAGGTCAGTCCAGGGAAGACGGACAGGTCAAGGAGGTGGGATGCGGTTAGTAGGTAGATGGGGGTGCGGCTTGGGGTGGGAGGAAGGGATGGGTGAGAGGAAGAACCGGTTAGGGAGGCAGAGACAGGTTGGACTGGTTTTGGGATGCAGTGGGTGGAGGGGAAGAGCTGGGCTGGTTGTGTGGTGCAGTGGGGAGAGGGGACGAACTGGGCTGGTTTCGGGATGCGGTTGGGGAAGGGGAGATTTTGAAACTGGTGAAGTCCACATTGATACCATTAGGCTGCAGGGTTCCCAGGCGGAATATGAGTTGCTGTTCCTGCAACCTTCGGGTGGCTGGCATCATTGTGGCACTGCAGGAGCCCCATGATGGACATGTCATCTAAAGAATGGGAGGGGGAGTGGAAATGGTTTGCGACTGGGAGGTGCAGTTGTTTGTTGCGAACTGAGCGGAGGTGTTCTGCAAAGCGGTCCCCAAGCCTCTTCTTGGTTTCCCCAATGTAGAGGAAGCCACACCGGGTACAGTGGATGCAGTATACCACATTGGCAGATGTGCAGGGTGAACCTCTGCATAATGTGGAATGTCATCTTGGGGCCTGGGATAGGGGTGAGGGAGGAGGTGTGGGGGCAAGTGTGTAGCATTTCCTGCGGTTGCAGGGGAAGGTGCCGGGTGTGGTGGGGTTGGAAGGCAGTGTGGAGCGAACAAGGGAGTCGCGGAGAGAGTGGTCTCTCCGGAAAGCAGACAGGGGTGGGGATGGAAAAATGTCTTGGGTGGTGGGGTCGGATTGTAGATGGCGGAAGAGTCGGAGGATGATGCATTGTATCCGGAGGTTGGTGGGGTGGTGTGTGAGAACGAGGGGGATCCTCTTTGTGCGGTTGTGGCGGGGGGGCGGGGTGTGAGGGATGTGTTGCGGGAAATACGGGAGACGCGGTCAAGGGCGTTCTCGATCACTGCAGGGGGGAAAGTTGCGGTCCTTGAAGAACGTGGACATCTGGGATGTGCGGGAGTGGAATGTCTTATCGTGGGAGCAGATGCGGCGGAGGCGAGGGGAATTGGGAATATGGGATGGAATTTTTGCAGGAGGGTGGGGTGGGAGGAGGTGTATTATAGGTAGCTGTGGAGTCGGTGGGCTTGAAATGGACATCAGTTACAAGCTGGTTGCCTGAGATGGAGACTGAGAGGTCCAGGAAGGTGAGGGATGTGCTGGAGATGGCCCAGGTGAACTGAAGGTTGGGGTGGAAGGTGTTGGTGAAGTGGATGAACTGTTCAAGCTCCTGTGGGGAGCAAGAGGCGGCGCCAATACAGTCATCAATGTACTGGAGGAAGAGGTGGGGATTGGGGCCTGTGTAGGTGCGGAAGAGGGACTGTTCTACGTAACCTACAAAGAGGCAGGCATAGCTGGGGCCCATGTGGGTGCCAATGCCCACCCACTTTGTCTGTAGGAAGTGGGAGGCGTCAAAAGAGAAGTTGTTGAGGGTGAGGACGAGTTCGGCTAGGCGGATGAGGGTGTCGGTGGAGGGGGACTGGTCGGGCCTGCGGGACAGGAAGAAGCGGAGGGCCTGGAGGCCATCTGCATGCGGAATGCAGGTGTATAGGGACTGACGTCCATGGTGAAGATGAGGTGTTGAGGGCTAGGGAATTGGAAGTCCTGGAGGAGGTGGAGGGAGTGGGTGGTGTCACGGACGTAGGTAGGGAGTTCCTGGACCACAGGGGAGAAATTGGAGTCCAGATAGGTGGAGATGAGTTCAGTGGGGCAGGAACAGGCTGGAGACGATGGGTCGACCAGGGCAGGCAGGTTTGTGGATTTTGGGAGGGAGATAGAAACGGGCCAGGCGGGGTTGGGGAACAATGAGGTTGGAGGCGGTGGGTGGGAGGTCCCCTGAGGTGATGAGGTCATGATTGGTGTTGGAGATGATGGTTTGGTGCTTGGGTGTGGGGTCATGATCGAGGGGCGGTAGGAGGTGGAGTCGGAGAGTTGGCGTCTGGCCTCGGCGATGGAGAGGTCAGTGCCCCATACTACCACTGCGCCACCCTTGTCTGCGGGTTTGATGGTGAGGTTGGGGTTGGAGCGGAGGGAGCGGAGGGCTGCCCGTTCTCCAGGGGAGAGGTTGGAGTGGGTGAGAGGGGTGGAGAGGTTGAGGCGGTTAATGTCTCGACGGCAGTTGGAGATGAAGAGTCGAGGGAGGGTAGGAGGCCTGGGGGTGGTGTCCAGGAGCAGGACTTGTGTTGGAAGAGGGTGAAGGGGTCAGTGGAGGGAGGGTTAGGCTCCCGGTTGAAGAAGTAGGCGTGGAGGCGAAGACGGTGGAAAAACTGCTCCATGTCCAATCGTGACTGGTGTTGGTCGATGTGTGGTTGTAGGGGACAAAGGTGAGACCCTTCCTGAGGACTGACCGTTCGTCCTCAGTCAGTGGGAAGTCTGGGGGGAAGGTGAACATGCGGCAGGGCCGGGTGTGGCTGTCTCCTCTGGGGTTGCTGGCTGTGGAGGCTGTGGGCGGAGCGATGAGGTCGTCGGCTGTGGGCGGGGTTCCGTCGGCGTCGGCCGTGGGCGGGGTTCCGTCGGCGGTTGGAGGATCGGGGTGGGCGGCAGCAGCTGCGGTGAGGGTGGTGTGTGAGGTGTTGTACCTGGAAGTGGAGGTGGTGACTGCAGCAGCGGTCCCGAAGTGGTGTGGCCGACCGAGGCGGATGTGACGTCATCGGTGGGGTCTCCGGCCGTGTCTTCATGGTCATTGGCGGCGGCGCAGGTACAGACTCGGGATTTGGGAGGCAGGGGCCCGTGAGTTGTTTGTACTTCGGATTTTTGGTGTCCAGTAAAGCTGAGTGGAACTGGGTGTTCAGTCTGTGGATCCTGCGGAGGATAAAAAACAGCAGGGGTCCTGAGCAGGTCTGGGAGAGGGAGGCTCTGAGCTGGGGCAGGCTGGATTGCAGTGTGTGGAGGTGCCGGCGCATGGCTGCGAGAGTCTGTTTCAGGAGTCGCAGGGAGAAACGCTTCTGGAGGGTCTGAATATTCTGGGTGTAGAGGTGATGTCAGCCTGTCTGCTGTGTTCATCTCCCTTCCTCCTTCCCCCGCCCCCTCGTGCTGCTCCCTTCCCCCCCCCCCGGTCCTGATCCTTCCCCCCCCCCCCGATCCTCCCCCCCCCCCGATCCTTTCCCCCCCCGATCCTTCCCCCCCCCCGATCCTTCCCCCCCCCGATCCTTCCCCCCCCCGATCCTTCCCCCCCCGATCCTCCCCCCCCGATCCTTCCCCCCCCCGATCCTTCCCCCCCCGCTGATCCTTCCCCCCCCCCGCTGATCCTTCCCCCCCCCCGCTGATCTTCCCCCCCCCGCTGATCCTTCCCCCCCCCGCTGATCCTTCCTCCCCCCGATCCTTCTCCCCCCCGATCCTTCTCCCCCCCCTCGATCCTTCCCCCCCCTCGATCCTTCCCCCCCTCGATCCTTCCCCCCCCTCGATCCTTCCCCCCCTCGATCTTTCCCCCCCTCCTTTCCCCCCCTCCTTTCCGTCCCCCCTCCTTCCCCCCCCCGCCGTCCCCCCCTCCTTTCCCCCCCGTCCCCCCCTTCTCCCCCCCCCCCCGTCCCCCCCCCTTCCCCCTCCTTCCCCCCCCCCCCGTCCCGCAACATCCACATCCCGTGAATATAAAAAGAATCCTCCAGGCTACCTGTGCCAATTGCATTCACAGTTTATTGTAACATCTTTCTTACAAGATCCGATTACCTCTTGGTCTATAGACTGTATGCTCTCCTGGACTGTATCTTCTGTCAGGGGATGTATGAATCTGAAACTGTCACAGCTGTGACGACTTCCTTTGGTGTTCATATCTCTACCCAAACTGATTGTATATTTTGCCTCGGAGCCAGTTAGTTCAGTTGGCTGGTTTGTAATTCAGAGTGATACCAACAGCATGGAATCCTACACCGTCTGAAGTTACTATGAAGGAGTCTCCTTCTCAACCTGTCTCCTCCTCTGAGGTGTGGCAACCTTCAATTTAAACCACCTCCAGTTATCTCTCTGTCTACTGTGAGAGCAGTCCTGTGGTCCCGTCTGGGACGATAGTGACTTTGAATCTGCAAACCAAGATAATTTCTCAGCAATGTCTTGATCTCATCTTTGTATCAATGCAAAAAACCAAAAAAATGAAACCCAATAAGATGAATTTTGGATCAGTAATTATACATGGCATAATTGGACAAAAAATGCACTATTGTTAAAATAATTAGCAATTCACCCAGAAAGGCCACTAATGTGAATCCTGGATTTGTGTATCATTTGAAATGACTTAATTGTATAGTTTTAGTATTTGACCACAAGATGGAGAATTCTGTTCAGGTGATGTTGTAGCCAGAAGATAGAAAGATGATAGAAATGTTAGGAAAGATATGGGCCAAGCACAGGCAGGTGGAACTAGTTCACTTTGGGATTGTGATCAGCAGAGACTGGTTGGACCAAAGGATCTTTTTTCATGCTGTACGACTGTATGAAACTCCAGCTTAATTGTTTGAAACTCACATTCAGACATATCTAACCTTTATCATAATCTTACAGAAAGATAGCGACATTTTCCCT